>NC_041222.1:5853693-5904609 GCF_002837175.3 Physeter macrocephalus
TTGCGGAGGACAGGCTCCGGACGCGCAGGCTCAGCGGCCATGGCTCACGGGCCCAGCCGCTCCGCGGCACGTGGGATCCTCCCGGACCGGGGCACGAAGCCACGTCCCCTGCATCGGCAGGCGGACTCTCAACCACTGCGCTACCAGGGAAGCCCGGGTTTCGATTTCTATCATGACAATTTAATGTTTTACATACCTACCTAAAAGCCTCTCGTAGGCTCTGAGTGAGCTAAAAGTGTATCAGGTAGTGTTGATACTATTATTATTTTTGTTATTTGCACTAATAAGAGGGGGGAAGTGGCAGACGGGAGTCAACTCGAACGACTTTGCAGGGTTTAACCCAAAACACGTTTTGCCAAGCAATTTCCCCTTAATCTTGAAACCTATGCATATTTCAAGGGAAATTTAATCCTTGTGTTTCTGATTCATTTGCACTTAACTCATCAAAATGTTGCTTTGTAAGGCGTGTTTGATGTACAAGAAGGCTCATAAGCCCTTTCATAAGCCTTTCAAATGCTTTTTCTCTTTGAAGCAGAAGTTTGCGCTCTTCCAGCGCTAAACAGAGCTAAAACCAGAAAAAGCCTTCAGTTGCCTTTCCACCCCAGAGGCCACCGATTAGTGTGGTTTGTTGGGTCAGCTGTGGACTCTGGTGAAATGCCCAAGGGGAGGGAGTGAAGACGTACAGCTGTTTCACGCTCTTCTGCCTCCAGGCCTTGGCTGCTCCAAAGCCTGTGCTCTTTCCTCACTGCTAACCTACGGCCAACACCTCCCCCTCCTCCAATACTCAGCCCCTCTCTGAAGACCTGTTAGAGGGTACTAAGCATTCCTTCCCTTGTAATCCATTATATCCTACCATAATAACAACAACAACAATAATAATGGTTAGCATGGATTGAGCACTTCTTAAGTGCCAGGCACTCTGCTAAGTGCCTGACTTGTGTTAACAAATTTCATCCTCCCAACAGACCCATAAAGTAGGCATTATTTTCAGCTTCCTTTTACAGGTGAGGAAACCGTAGAAAAAAGTGGGAAGGTCACTTGCCCAAGGTCCCACAGTGGGAAAGCCAGCATGGCATCTATAGCACTGACTACATTTAACCGGAGCACCCCTGGGCTCTCTGAAAGGAGGTGCTGTTTGCTCTCTGTGTCTGTACTGATATCAGAGAAGCTGGCCCCGAGAAGGCCCTCTGTCTCGCTTGAGGCGATGGACCATGTGGCACTGAGAAGCACGGAGTCAAGTCCTGCCTTCGCCATTTTATTTGCTGAGATCCTGGAGGAGATGTTTAACCTCCAGACGCCTCGTTTTTTGTCTTCTGTCAAAGGAGGATGGCGAGAGCACCTGTCTCATAGGGGTGCCGTGAGGACAATATGAGCTCATACACGTAAAGCTCTTAGAACGCTGCCTGACCCACGTGCTCGGTAAATGTTAGACACTATAACCGAAGGAAGAAAAGGAGGTGTGGGTGGCGTGCACACCTCGGTTTAAAAATACTGGAGGGTCAGTGAATGTGTTGGGAGACAGACTCAGACTCAGAAAAGGTCTCGGCAGCTTACAACTTGAGCTGGAATCCCACAAAATGAAGCACAGAGGGCATAGGTAGCCATCCCGTGCTTAGGTCTCAAACATCAGCGGCACCGGCTTAGGACAGGGGGAGATAAGGCTAAGACCTAGCAAGTGTCAAAGGCACGCAGGTATTAATGTTGACGCTGAGCCCAACTCTGGGGTGTGTTACCGCCCAGCTTAAACCTTGTCAGCAGGAATGTGTTGTCTAGAACAGGGAGGACGCTGTGTTAGTTGTGTTGTGTTAGTTTCAGGTGTCCTGTTCTCTTATGCATTCAGTCTCTACCGGGAGAAATGCAGAAATGTATGGCATCCTACTTAATGATTTTCCCCTCTAATAGTTTTTTGGATTATAAAATATATTCACTGTTGACAACTTAGAAACTTAGAGAAAAATGAGGAAGAAAACAAGGTTATCCATAATGGTCCAACCATCTCTTAATAGTTTGGTATTTCATTCTTTGTAGTCTTTTATAGACATATTCTTAACACAGCTGTGAATTGGAATTTCTTGGCCTCCTGAGAGCTGGGTAAATTTGGCCTCAAACCCTTATTCCATACTTTGGAGAAGTCCCACCATCTCAGGATTTCTGCACATACCTCAGGACCTTACATTTTTATCACTGTCGCTGACTTAGATTTCTTGTCTCTCCCAAATTCTTGTTCTTTTTTTTTTTTTTTTTTTAAAGAAGCATTGGCAGGCAGATTCTCAACCACTGCGCCACCAGGGAAGCCCCCCCAAATTCTTGTTCTTGAATTTGCTTTCAATTCTTCATCTTTGGAAGAAGTCTTCCCGTCATGCGGGGAGAGGATGGCTCTTTCTTCTTGGTTGTCCTGGCCGATGCAAATACGTATCTGGCTGTGGCCTGGCAGAAGAACTTGCACTGGAGGACTGAGGGTTACAGGGAGGAGGATGAATGCATTCCATTGCATTCAGCAAACAACTGGAGCAAACAGCCAGGGAGCACGTTCCAAACGCACTTGTTCTTTTTTTTTTAAATTGAAGTATAGTTAATTTACAATGTTGTGTTAGTTTCAGGTGTACAGCAAAGTGATTCAGTTATATGTATATATTCAGTTATATATAAAAGAATCTTTTTCAGATTCATTTCTATTATAGGTTAATTCAAGATATTCAATATAGTTCCCTGTGCTATACAGTAAGTCCTTGCTGATTATCTATTTTATATATAGTAGTCTGTATATGTTAATCCCAAACTCCTAATTTATCTTCCCTGCTCTCACTACCCCCTTTGGTATTGGTAAGTTTGTTTTCTATGTCTGTGAGTCTATTTCTGTTTTGCAAATAAGAAATATTTACAAAATAGTCACAAAATATTTTCTGTTTGGTAAATAAGTTCATCTGCATCTTTTTTTTTTAGACTCCGTATATAATTGATACGGTATTTGTCTTTCTCTGACTTACTTCACTTAATACGATAATCTCCAGGTCCATCTATGTTGCTCAAATGGCATACTGCATTCTTTTTTATGGCCAAGTCCACTTGTTCTTTTTTTTTTTTTTTTTTTTTTTTTTTTTTTTTGTGGCGGGCCTCCCTCTGCCGTGGCCTCTCCCGTTGCGGAGCACAGGCTCCGGACGCGCAGGCCCAGCGGCCATGGCTCACGGGCCCAGCCGCTCCGCGGCACGTGGGATCCTCCCAGACCGGGGCGCGAACCCAGTTCCCCTGCATCGGCAGGCGGACGCGCAACCACTGCGCCACCAGGGAAGCCCCACCACTTGTTCTTATTCAGTCCTTTCGGTAGCCCTGTCACAAAGCTTTCTCACTGGCCACATCAGTGGTACCCAGACACCTACCACCTCTCTGGTTTCCTCCCCAAACTCACATTCAACCTCCTCCTCTCCTCATTCACCAAGTTGCTTGGGCCACAGCCTTAGGGTCAACTTTGACCCCTCTCGGCTCTATTTTAAAAGAGAATGTGAGTCTGATCACATTTCATCACCCCATCTCTGCCACCCTAGTCAAAGCCATGTGCTACCTGGATCATTGCAAAGCGGGTCTCTTCACTTCCACCATTACTCCCTATAGGATATTCTCTACACAGCACCCAGAGTGATCTTCCTCCCCTTGAATCCCGCCCATGGCTTCCCATCACACTCGGGATAAAATCATAGTCCTACGGATGGCTCCCAGGATGCTTCACGGTCTGGTGTCTTGCCTCCTCTCTGATCTCATCTCTTGCTGCTCTCTTGCTGCAAAGAAAGGCTTTGCTGTTCCTTCCTGGTGGCTTTGGCACTTGCTGTCCCCTCTGCTCAGGTACTTTCCCGAGATACCTTCATGGTCCTCACCGTGGTCCATACATACTGGGTGTCCCCAGTTCAATTCGAGGCCAGGGGCCATTGATCCTGAGGCCATCCCATGCCTGGAGGAGGAGGTGACATTAAGGTTGAAGGCTGAATTCCTAACCGCCAGGAAAATAAAATATGATGAAGTGGATGTTCTGATGAAACTTTTTAAATGGAAAGCTACAGATCCTGTGTGGCTACACTTTGAAACCAGAGAAAAAGCAGTAGCTGAGCTCTTTGCAGACAGGCATGTTGATATGGGAGCCATGGTTATGGGTGATGCTGGTCACAATATCCCTTCAAATCAGGGGACCCTATTTCCTCCATTAAACTGTCAAGGCTTTACTTTATTACTTCCTTTGAGAGAGAACTTTTTTATCCTTTTTTTTCTTTCTGGTTGTCCCTTATTAACTAACTCAGTTCATTTGAAGTGGAGCTAAAATTAGGCTCCTGGTAGCCTCACTGTTCCCACCCTAGTCCTGGTTCTGCCCTCTCTGGCCACACACAACAATCCTGCTTTCTTTGTCCTTGGTGACCATAAGCAATTTGTATACCGTAAGCAAGTCACCTGAGTCTCCTCTTCTCTTGGTTAAATAATTCCAATATTTTTCATGCATGTGTCAGAAATATGGTTTTTAGGGAGGCTCACAGAATCGTAGTCTGGGTAACATTCCCTTTTCTTCTGTCCCTCAGGCACCACGGAAAGATGCTCAATAAACTTCGGCACCTTTGGCTTGTGGTGGAGCTGCTGCTGGTGAAACTCCTGTGAAATGAGCCTGTAGGAAGCTGCGGGCACTGCTGCAAGCACTCTGCGTGCATTCATCGAGATAAGGACTATTACCCACCTCACGATACAATGAGGAAACCAAGGTAGGTAACTTACTTAAGGTCACTTAGTAAGTATCAGAGGTAAGTTTCAAAACTAAGGCTATTTATGACACTAAGTGCGTGCCTGTTATTTGCCAAGTGCTTTTCTAGAACTTATCGAATCCTCCATTCAACTCTGCGAGATAGGCACCATTACTTCTATTTTATGGACGAGGAGGTGGATGTGCCAGGGTTATGTAGTCTGCCCAAGGTCACCTAGTTTGTAAGTGACAGAGCCTAGCTTTGAACTAGGTCTGTGCTGCAGGGCTGCACTCTATTGCCCAGATTCAAAAGGAGATCAGTAAACACATGCCCTTCCCTGCACCCACATCCAGGCATCACACACGCTGGGAAATAGCTCTCCGTTCATTATGTGTGGTGGGTGAAGTTTATACATAAGGCACCGTGACACGAATGCCGTTATATTAAAAGTGAGAAGATTCCAATAAGTTTCCAAGCACACGTGTTACAGTAGAGTTGCCTCTCTCTCCCCAAGTGAGTGTACAGCTTTCTGTTGATTTGCTTCACCTCACACAGTTATTACGGCGAGATTTCCCCCAGTGTCCCAGGCTCCTTTCAGCTCTCATTTAGATTTTCCTCCTAGATGCAGCCATTTAAATGCATTATCAGCAGCAATTGAGCCCACCAGATTTCCTTCCCGATTAGCTGGGAAGATGGTCCTGTTAGTTATCTATCTGTGAGCTGAGCGAAAAATCTGGTGGGCTGGGCAAAAGTGCTTTGTGACATGACCTGGTTTTGTCCGTGTTGGCACAGGAGTGACTTGCAGTGAGATCCTAGGTGGTGTGAGAAGGGGGAGGGGCTTGTGGAGGCGCCCAGGAATGGAGATGGGGAAGGATGCATAGAGAGAGAAGTGTGTGTGGGTTTGGGTGCTTGGAGGATGGGTGGGCATGTGCATTAATAGCATGGTGTTAATAGGTGGGATAGCTTGTACATCAGAGTAGGTTTTAAATGAGACTGAAGAGATGTACACATAAGGTAGTGGATGGTTGGAAATTGTTTGGATAGATGGATATGTCATTGGGGTCTCTGAGGCAGCTCATGGCTCTGTTCATGGACCCTTAGGCTTAGGAAGGCTCACCCACCCAGCTGGGGAGTGCTGGCTGGATGGGGGATGGGCCTCCCAACATGGCAGCCCTCCCAGGCAAGATTTAGGGCAGGGATTGCAGAGGGGAACTGTATACCGGGAGTTCAAGCTTGTTCCCAAAAAGGAGGGCTGAGCTGAACTGAGCATGCTCTGTTCACAAATCAGATCTAAGTCTCCCCAAGTCCCCTGGGTAGAGGGAGTAAAGCGATGGAGAGAGAGCAGGAGTTACACTAATTGCTCTCTCACTCCTGGGGGGAAACAGCAGGGGCCGAGAAGAAGGGTTCCCTATCATCGCACATGTAGACTGTGAGCTCTACCACTGCTGTCCTCCCAGCGCCCAGCACAGCTCCCGAGCCCCAGCAGGCACTCCATCGTGGGTGGTGGGAGAGAATGGCAGTGAGAGGGCAGTTACAGCGTAGGGAGAGGTGGGGACACATGCATGTTGGTGCAGCATACAGTATGCCGTGTGCAGTGTGTGCGTGCATAGGATTCTCTGTAGTTGTGGAACAGGTCCTCCTAGGGATGGGATGCAGGTGTGGAGACTGTATGGACAGGTGACTGGGTGACGCGTGGGTCTGATGGTATCTGGGGTCACAGGTGTGTGTGCAGGGGTGGGAGCGAGGGTGGATATTTGGAGAGGCCAAGGAGTGTCCCTAAGAGCTGTGCTTGCATGAGGGAGGGCTGCATGCATGGGTGTGTGTGTGTGTGTGTGTGTGTGTGTGCAAGGAGTGTCCCTAAGAGCTGTGCTTGCATGAGGGAGGGCTGCATGCATGTGTGTGTGTGTGTGTGTGTGTGTGTGTGTGAGAGAGAGAGAGAGAGAGAGAGAGAGGAACAGGCAGTTTGTAGATGTTTTCCTTTCCTTTTTCTGCCTGTCACACTCTCATTTCCCTCTTCTCTTTCTGGTCGCTCTCACACATTTTCTCTTTCTCCCTAAGGCATCCCGGGGAGTGACAACACACTGACCCCAACAGACATCCTGGCAATCACACCCCACGCCCACAACGATGCTTGTGCTCATGTGTGCCTGCACACACACACACACACACACACACACACGCCTATGGATGACCCAAAGACATGCATGCTCTGGTCCGAGCTCCATGGGGCGGGGTCCCCCCGGGCAGGTGGACAGACCCGCCTGGGGCAGCTGGCGTTTGCTGAGCACCTCCGCATGCCAGGCTGTCTGCAGAGCTCCCTGCACCATCTCATTTAATGCTGATGAGGCAGGATTTGTGGGTCCTGAGTCTGAAAAGAGAGGGAAGGGAGGCTCAGAGAGGTGAAGTGGATCCATCCCTGACTCCCGTCTCATGGTCGTCCGGTGGATACATCTCTTGGCATCCCTGCTCCTTCCCTCTGGCAGGGAGGCAGACCCCTTCCCCTTTCCCTGCCTACCCCTTTGGCCTCAGCTCCGCCCTGACAACCCACCACCCCTTCCCAGGCCTGACAGCAGGTTCCTAAGGCCCCGGGCCTGGGATGCTGAAGGCTGCTGGCTGACCCGGCAGCCCAGCAGGCCATGGGCAGAGTGGAGGCTTGCGGTCAAGGTGGACTTGGCCTTGGATCCTGGCTTTATGACCTAGTGATGTGACTCTCCACCGGGCACTCCCCTTTTCTGACCTCCACTTGCCTCCTCTGTGAAATGGAGATGCTGAAACCTGCCTCCTGGGGCTGCTGAGGGAGGTGAACAGGGTGCTATTCACAGAATGCTTGGCTCAGAGTAAACATCTAGGAAAAGTCCATTCCTTTCCTGCACACAGCTCCTTCCTGCCGGGATCACCCCACTTAACCTCCATGCCCTCTGGAGCCTTTCTTCCATTTGGAGCACAGTTAGAGGCCAAAGCCTTGGCCGTCAGAAAGGGTAGCTGAGGACATCAATCCACCTCTTTCTCCTATCTCACTTTCCTTCAGAGCTACAGTTTATTCATTATTTTCTTTTAATTGCTTATTCCCTCCCTGACATCTTTATCAACCCCCTCTCCTCAAGATGTCTGAAATAGAACTCAAGTATTTGTCCTCAGGGATGCTCCTCTCTTACCTCTTGGGTCTTGTAAGGACGTTACATTGTAGGTACCACTATGACAGAAGAGGAAACCAAGGCCCAGAGAAGGCAAGCAACTCGCCCAAGGTCACACAGCTAGTCAAGTGCTGGAGCTGGAATTGAAGCTGGGGGACTCTCTGAACCTAAGCTCAGGCCCTTTCCCTCTACCAGGCTGCCTGCCTTATGTGACAGTGCCCATTGTGAAGGGTCCAGGGGGGAGAAGATCACACAGATGCCCCCCTCCCTCCCAGGGGGCCCAGCCGTTCTCTGGCCTGAGGTGAAAGCTTCTTGTAGAGGCTTGGAGGTTAAGCCAAGGTGCTTCCTCTGTCCCTCCTTGGTCACACCAGCAGCATAATCAGCCCATTACCCAGTCACCCAAAGTACTGAGAAACCTTCCCTGACAAGCTATGGGGCTGGCCCGGAGGCGGGTGGGGCGGCTGGAGCATGTCCAAGGGAGCGGTGGGCCACAAGCCCGGCTCCATCCATAGTTTAATACCAGGGTAGTGTCTTCCATCCGCTTCGCCTCAGCTAAACTTTCAGTGCAGTTTTTTCTTTCCTTCTTCCTTTTAAAATGTCGGAGGGTGATGAGGAGAGACGGCCGAGGCTCATGGTGAGATCCCTGGCATTGGGGTGAGGCACAGCAGCTCAGTCTCCAGCCTGGCCACTTAGGAACTGAGCTGTGTGGCCTGGAGCAAGCCCATAACCTCCCTGCACTTCAGAGTCCCTGTCTGCAAGGCGGGCGTTATAATCCGTCCCTCCTGGGCCCGATGCGAAGACAGAGCAGAGAGCCCACGAGCACATGTCTGTTTCCAAAGCTCGGCTCTGTCGCTCTGTTGCTAAGGGACCCAGGGCAAGTCACTGCTTCCCACGGGGCCTCAGGATTCCTATCCTGTAAAACAAGGACAAAGGGATCTTCCTCATGAGGCAGAGGCAGGGATTAAATGAGCTAACCTATGTGAGCCTGTAGCATCTGCCTGGCACTTGATGAGCGAGCAAACCCCACCCCCCAAACAACATAAAAAGTCCCAGACAAACCCATGGTTTTCACACTTTGCGATGAGCCTGTGCTACAGCGATGATGGCCCAGCCTCTGAGAGTTGCATGAACTTGTTCAAGGTCAGACAGCTCCAGGTGGCAGAGAGAGATTCAAGGCAGGCGCGCTCAGAGATGCCTCTTTCTTTTCCTCTACAGATGCCACAGAGGCAGCACCCAGACAGGAGGCTTCAGACACGAGGAGGAGACACGGATTACCTTGCTTGGACTGGGGCTGTGGGGATGGACTGACCTGGGCCAAGGGGTAGAGGGTGTTTATCCTCAGAAGCATGAAAGCAGAGGGCGGATTCCTCCCAGGGCTTTCAGTGTGATTTAGAGGGAATCAGGAAAGCAAATGATGCAAAAGTCACTATTTGCTGGTTAATATGCACGGGGAGCTGTTTGGGGAGCCTGAGGCGTGGAGAGGCTGACACACTTGACCCCTTACCGCGTCGTACAGCCGCTGCACGGCCACCTGGCCCTGCCCGGACTCGCGGTTCCCGTCTGCACACCTCCTCGGACAGGCTGCCACGACAAGAGCCCGTGGTGTGTCTCGGGCATCCTCCCCACCTTGGCCGCCCCATCTGATAACAGAGGGCAAGAGCCAGGGCGGTGAAGACATCCACGGCCCCAGGCGCTCCTGGAGACATGCCCCTACCCAGTGATTTCCTCCAGCAAACCTCCTCTCGAGGATGCCCGGCAGCTGCCGGGCACACAGAGTCCCTCTAAGGTGCTCAGGAGACAGTGGCACATTGCCGATCCTCTTTGCCAGCTTCCTCTGTTGACAACCACCCCGCTGGAATCGGGGTGGCAGAAGAGAGATCCCAAAGCTGCCCAGGGTTGGGAGGGGCATGTCTCCTTTAAAGACAGTCGAGGTATTCAATGTACCAAGCGTCTGCCCCGCCCATGCCTTCTCTCCGGTCCCTTCCGCTGGGGACTGGGTCTCTCCTCTCCTGGTTATCGGGACTTCAGTTCCCAGCAAGTGAGACTAAAGACTGGAGACTGTCTTGTGCATCTCCCTCACTTGTGGTGGGGAAACTGAGACCAGAGAGGTGGGAGGGTCTGTCCTAGTCAGTGGAGGAGGTCTGAGGTGCAGCCGGGGTACCTCATTTCAGGGGATGCAAGGGCTGTGGGCAAAGGCCACTGGGAGTCAGCTGCGGGGCCAGATCATCATATCATTGTCCTTCCCCTGCTGCTTTCCATTCCTCCTCCTCCTCCCCCTCCCCTCCTCCCTTTTCCCCTTCTCCTCTTTCCCTCCCCCTTCCTTCTCTCCCTCCCCCACCCTCCCCTCCCTCCTCCTCCTCTTCCCCCTGTACCTCCCTTTCCTCTCACCCCCCCTTCATCATCATCATCCAGAGACAACAGCAGTCAATAGCAGACAAGCAAGCCTTTGGCGACAACTTGCTCTGTCTGCTACTGCACTAAATTCTTCTTCTTATTCATTTTAACTCCCGTAATGACCCGACAGATAACTTTTATTTTTCCCATTTCAGAGATGGGTAAGGTGAGATTTAGCAAGGTTAAGAAACCTGTCTCAAGATCACACAGCTAGCAAACCCAGGTCAATCTGGCCAGCGTTTTAACCACTACACGATTCTGCCAGGGACTCTGATGGGGGAAGAATTTGAGAAGTTCTGTTACATCTCCAAGCCTCAGTTTCCTCAGCTGTAAGACGAGGCTCTTAATGACGTCACCCCCACCTTGCCTCAGAGAATTTTGGGGAGGGTCTAGTACGAGTGGAGGAGAAAGGGCTTTGTAAACTGTAAAGTGCAGTAGGTCTGATGGTTTGCTTAGAATGGGCACACAAACAGGGTTTCCCTTGGCTATTTATCTCCACATGCCAACTGCCTAGCTCAGCGCCTGGCATACCTACGGCAGGTGGATAAAGCATATTTAAATAATAAACTAATGATTATCAGGTGGTTATGCACATTCCCTTCCCCCTCAATCTTATTTCCTAAAAACATGGGGCTCTGGTCTATCGAAGGGGACAGGGCTTTGTCAAACTGGTGGGAAATGTAGGGCCATCTGGTACCTAAAACCTTTGCATCTCTGTCCGGCTGCCTGTGGAAGGTCTGGGGTCTGGATGGAGGCGTGGCTCTGTCCTGGCAGCCTCCAGGGCTCAGCATCCCCTGAAGGTTATCAGTGCAGGTTTAGAAAAAAGGCCTGGAGCTGAGGGAGAAGGAGGCAGGCAGGCTGTCCCTTCAAAGCTTTGCCTTCTTCCCTTTTTATTTTTTAATTTCATTTTTTTCTTTATCCAAAGGCTGCAGAGCTGAAATAATTTATTTTGGATTTGAATAGGATGTGATAAGCCGAAGAGGGGGCAGCCAGGGTGGACATGGTAGAAGCATTAGGTTTTAAATTAGTCATTTGATGCTGGTTCAGGGACCAGAGCAAGGGCTCTGGCTGACAAAGAGGCGCCTGAGTCCCCTTGGCTGACTGCAGTGGTGGCTGGGCGGGAGGGGACGGGAGGGTGCCGAAAAGTCTGCTGCAATGGACTGGGGGTCGGGCATCCTGGGGCCACCTTCCTGGTTTTACCTTAACGATCGTCCCAGGCCTCCTTGTCCACCTCCCTGCTTCCGCTTACAAGCCGCGTGACCTTGGGCAAGGCACCTCATCTCTCAGAGCCTTGGTTTTTCTCATACATAAAATGGGGATGAGAGTCATTCCCTCTAACACAGACACTGACAGTCTTTTTCTGTACAAGGGTCAGATGGTGAATATTTTAGGACTTGTGGGCCCATCTTTGTTGCAACCATTCAGTCCTGCTATTGTAGTGAAAGCAACCATAGAGGACACATAAACAAACGGATGGTGGTGGTGACTGTATTTAAAACTGTTATTTACAAAAACAGGCAGCAGGGGGCATTTGGTCCACAGACGGTGGGTAGTTGGCAGACTCCCGTTCTAACATCATTGGAAAAGCTCCACGGGATCCGTGGGATCCGTGTGGAGTGTCCAGTCCATCACCTGACCTAGGCCCTCCAAAGTTAATTTTCCTCTTAATATCTGCCTCTTCAAATCAATCTCCAGGGATGGAGCGTTCCAAATCCCAGGTCTGATCATCTCACCGTATCTACTTAAAGCCCCCAGTGGCTTTCCCCGCTGTGCACAGATGAAGACCGAATGCCTTTTCTTGACGACACTCAAGGCCCTTCAAAGTCGTCTGCTATTTCCACAGCCCGAATCATTTTATCCCCTGACTAACCAGATCCCGGTCGCCCTCAGGGGATACGCTGAAAGCTCTAGGCTCCTGCTCCTTTGCATTGGCTGCTTTGGGGCTTCCTCTCTGCGCTTGGCGAATTTCCCCCATCCTTTAAAGCCCACTCAATGGGCCCTTATCCTCCCAGCCTTCCCTGAGCCCCAGGCAGAATCACCTACCACCTCTGCATATGAAGGGGATCCTGGGTAAGGGTTGTGTTTTACTCATCTCAGGCTGAGGACAGGTGAGATCAGGCACTGAGTGGCTTCACTGGAGACAAGTAGAAAAAGGAGAGCGCACAGAGGCTGTAACCTCCTCCACCCTCCATTTCCTGGGAGCTCTTTTTGCCTTTGCCTTGGAGAGAATTGGATTTGCTGCTTTAAAAGACTGACTCCTTTATGCTCCCCTAGTCTGTGGTGGGTGGGTGGGTAGCGGTGTGATGGGCAGGGAAGGGCCCGGCTGGCGCAGAAGGTTTCCACCTTATTGTTACTTATGATTTACAGAGTTGGGTGATATCTGGGGCAAATTGCTTTATCCCCACAAATCTATTTTCTTAGCTCTAAAGGAGGCAAGTGCCTGTTTCACAGAATGGTGAGGATGATAGAAATAATCATTCTAATTATAGTGGCAAACATTTATTGAGTCCTTATCATGAGCCAGGAACTGTTCTCAGCACTTTACAAGTATTCACTCATTGAATCCTCACATTGACCTTTGAGGTGAGTGCTGTGTTTATCCCCAGCGTTGGGTGATAGCCTGCATGGAAGAAATGGCTCCAGAATCTGTACTCATGTCAATTCGCTCAATGAATGGGATGAGGGTACACATGCAGTGTAGGACATACACACGCACATAGTAGGACCTCAAGAAATATCACGTCCTTCCTGCCCTTTGCAAAAATGTTTAAGGCCAGATGGGAGGGATGGATTTGGCTCGACTGGGGACAAGCCTGGTCTGTAAAGTTTCTCTCTTTCCCGTCTCCTTGCCAGGGGAGGAGGGGACGTCTGGGCGTGCTGTGGATGGGGTGGCTGGGGGCACCCGGGGAGGGTGTACTGTGCTCTGCTCAATCTCACCTGCACCCATTAACCAGATGGGATGAGGAAAGGAGTCTCAGAGCGCAGTGGGGACAACGTGGGAAGGAAATAAACACCTGGCAAGAAAGATCTCTATTTTCTCTTTAGAGCCCATTAAGTTTAAGGGAATTCGTGAACTTAGCACAAACCTAATTAAGCTCAAATAGGGACGCCTAAGGGAAGGCAGCGGGTGCAGGGAGGCCTTGGTAGTGAGGAAGGCGAGCTCTGGAACGGAGTGAGGCCTCACAGAAAGTTGGGATCAAGGGTAGACTTCTGGGTCTTGACCATCTGGGTCCAATCTTTAATTCCCTCACTGATTCCTAATGGGTAGGGACGGTAGTGGCAAGTACATAGGGTTTTGTGTCTGACAGACCAGGGTTTGAATCCTGGCTTTTCCATACCCAAGCCTTGATTTCTCATCTGTAATATGGGAATATCTGCCTTGAAATGAGATACTGGTGTTGAACATCTGACCCTGTGCCTGGCGCAGTCTTGATGCTCAGGAAACTGCGGCTGTTGTGGTGATGGAGGCGTCCTCTGCTCCATATGGGACAGGAAGAGTTCCTTCTTCCCCCATCCTCACAGCTCACTCAGCTTTCCCTCTCGCTCTTCTCTCTACTTCTGTGCAGACTGATTGCATTAAGGAACTCTGTTCTGTTCCTTTCCTTGTGCTCTGTAACTCTGTAGGGTCCTCCTTTTTGATGCCAGCCTCAGCCATGTGATTTCTGATGGCCAATGAGATGTCAGTGCGTGTGACACAATCTGAGTCTTGGAAAAAGCTTGCACATTGTGGCTTGCTCTCTCTTCTCTTCCTCCACGATCCCCTGGAGACCATTCCCGAATGATCCTGCTGGAGGATGAGAAGCACGTAGAAAAGAGATGAGTTACCCTGGTTGTCCCAGACACGGTCATTCTGGACCATCTGACTACCAGCCAACACTGAGCTACATGAAAGTGTCAGCAAAGATCAACAGAACCACCAGGTTAGGCACGGACTCATGATCAAAAGTCCATGCCTATTGTTTGAAGCCACTGAGTTCTGGGATTTCTTGTTACACAGCATTTATTGTGCATAAATAGCTGATACACTACCCATCAAGTTGTAGCCATCTTTCAAAGCTCAATTTGAATTCCCACTTCCCCAGGAAGCATTCCAAAGGCCACCATGTGGAAGTGATCCTCCTCCTCAGGGGTGTACTCTGCAGCTACAGGCTACAGACTTTACTAGGTCTGCAAGCTCTGTAAGGATCAGAGCACCGTCTGAGCGCCTTCTGTGGGCTCACTGCCCAGCACAGAGCTGAACCAGGGTAGAGCGTGAGAGGATGTCAGATGATGAAAGACCGTGTTCTGCAGGAGTGAGTCCGTTCATGCCAGCGTTCTGTTCTCCACCCCTCTCTCAACAAAGTGTCCAGGGAAGGGTGAAGTTTGGATCTCGTTTCCTATTGCATTCCCCAGAGAGGGTACCAGGAGTCGTCCCACCTAGTGGGCTAAGATCTTTTTTGTATCTTATATTATGCGATGTTTAAACTTCTCCGTGTGGCAATAATGCCAGCAGTGACTATGAAACTATTACCACGTTTCAGGCCAAATGATTCCCATGGGTTATCTCAGTGAATGGTCATAACCTCCTGTGAGGGAGGGACCACCGTCACCCCCACTTCAAACATGAGGAAATGGAGACTTAGAAAAGTAGACAAATCTGCCCTAGGAGACATGCCAAGTCAGTAGCAGAATCACGGTTTGAACTGGACCACGGAGCCCGTGGTGGTGGGTATTGTCCTTGACTTGTCCTGTAGAGCAACAGAGCACAGAACCAGGAAGACTGGGTGGATTGGAATGGAAGCAGATTTCAGCTCCAATAAGGAAAGCAATCAAATCGATTTATTCAAACAATCACATAGGGTGGAATCATGTTCTCCCTCCCCAGGTTACTGCTGTCTCACAGAGCAGAGGACTCGTAGAAGATTGAAGGAGAAATCTTTCTCTGGGCGTTGGCCTCTTGTTGTCTGCAAGCCTTAGGAAGAGATGGTGAGATGATGAGAGAGTCTGCATCTCGGTCCTGCATGTTGGGTGGAGCAAAGGGCCACATGCCACTCGTTCACAGAGAAGCACAGGGCGGCATTCCCATACCCTCTGGGCCCAAGTGGGGTGTGAGGCAGCCAGGGTCCCCCAAGTTGCTGGGTGGGTGGGAGGCTGCTCTGCAGACCCACCTCTCATTGAGGCTGGCCCTAGGCTTGGGGGAGTCATAGAAAGCCCATTCTGGCCTCGTGTCCAATTTGCCTACTCCCATCCCCGTATATAAACATTGAAGCTGATATTATCCCCAGCTGACTAATCTCTTTCATAATTGATTCAAAATTGGAGGGGAGAAGGGTGTGCTTATTTATCACCCTCAAGGACCTAAAAGAAAGAACTGTAGAGGAAGGAGGTAGTGAGCCTATTGTCATTAAAGATGTGCAAGTAGAATCACTCTATATTGGCTTTTTCTGACAATGGATTAAATGGCTTTGGGTTTCCCTAAAATGCTAAAATTCTATGATTTTTCTTTGAGACTACCCATAGGAAAATTTTAGATAGTACACAGTGTTAAAACTGGCACAATTACAGGAGCAGTTTTGGTCAAAGGTTGATTTTCATGATTATATATACCCTTCAGCCCACGTATTATAATAAATAGCACATCAACATTTTTTTTTCTTCTGGTTCTGGCAGGACCATTATCAAGAGAAGAAAGGCTCTAATGACATCTCCCTGCATCTCTCTAAAAAGGCCTTTCATGTCTGGCCTCAAAGCACACAGCGGGGAGGCAGGTCTGGCTGTGTATCTTCCCGTGGGCATCCTCCTGTGTACCGTCCATGGTCTCTGCTCTGTTTGGTCCAAGGCTGGAAAAATGCCTTTGCTGCCATGGGCAATGGCCAGGGGGATGGTGTAGGCAGAGATTTCCTGGAGATAAAAGACAAGCAGAGGGGAGATGTGTGTGAAATCATGATAATGTGGATCCCCTGAGTACTAGTGAGAAAGAAACGCCAGGTCACCAATGTTCCTGGTGGGCAGATAAGGAAGGTGTAGCACTACAGCCAGAAAAGAGCAAAGTAACGTGTTCTGAGCCCCTACTGGGTGCTCTGCCCTTTGAATACACGTACATATTCTTCCTCATAGCAACCCTGGGAGGTACGATGCTGACCCCATTTTACAGATGGACTAATTGAGACTCAGAAGGGAGGAAATGACATGCCACAACTCACACAACAAAGGCGCGTCTGAGTTGGACTTGGAACACAAGCCTCTGAGGGGCTAAAACCAGTCCTCTTTTCACTGAATCAGGTCTGATGGGGGAAAGACGAATTCAAAGAAAATGTACTTTTCTTACTGTGGTAAGCTGAATAATGGCCAGCCCAAAGGTGTCCGTGTCCTAATCCCCAGGACCTGTGAATCTTACCTTATAGAGTAAAAGGGAGTTTGCAGGTGTGATCACGTTTTGAGTTGGGGACATTATCTGGTGTGCCCTAACTAGAACCAAAAGGTTCCTTATACGGGGAAGGCAAGAACATCAAAGGCTGGCAAAAGTGATGCAATGCTGGAACAGAACTTGGAGTGATGTGGCTAGAAGCCAAGGAGTGCTGTGACCTCTAGAAGCTGGAAGGAGGCAGGGAAAATTCTCCCCTGGAGCCTCCAGAAGAAACCACCTCTGCAGGCACCTTGATTTTAGCCCCTCAGGCTCATTTTGAACTTCTGACCTCCAGAACTGTAAGCAAGTAAATTTCTATTGTTTTCAGCCACCGAGTGTGTGTTTATTTCTGACAGCAGCCATAGGCATCTAGTACACACACCATCTTTTTTTTTTTTTTTTTTTTTTGCAGTACGCGGGCCTCTCACTGTTGTGGCCTCTCCCATTGCGGAGCACAGGCTCCGGACGCGCAGGCTCAGCGGCCAAGGCTCACGGGCCCAGCCTCTCCGCGGCATGTGGGATCTTCCCGGACCAGGGCACGAACCCGCGTCCCCTGCATAGGCAGGCAGACTCTCAACCCCTGCGCCACCAGGGAAGCCCCACACACCATCTTTGATAGGAGATGTGACATGACATTCACATTCTTGATGACTTTCCCTAGCTCATAAGTCTGTCTTGGCCTGCATGGATCTGAGAAATTAATCAAGTCAACTTTCGCTTAGCACAAGGCCATGCTCTTGAGACGAGGGGATAAGACTTGGTAACTTTGAAATGACTGCTTTGACCTTTGATGGCCAAACTATGGTCCACAGACTGGTGCTGGTCCATGACTGTTGGGAAGAAAGCATTTACACTGCCCTACCCCACCCACTGGCTCCACCTCTAGCAAGGAGGAGTGGTAAGAAAACCGGGCAGAACGAAGTGTTTAAAGCATTTTGCAGCTATTTGGCATGGCTGGGACATCCAAGGGTGTGATCGGAGTCTTCCCTTGCTGAATAGGGCACAGGCCCACGTGGGTGTGTCTGGAGGTGGATGGTGATTTGCAGGTAGAACAATCCATGCCTTAGTCACATGCACCAGTCCACACAATGGCCCATGATGGACAGGGAACCAACAACAACAATTGGTCCCTGGCCACAAAAAATTTGAGAAGCACCAGTCTAGGGCCCTCTAAGTTCCATGGGCACAGACTTTGTGAGACCCAAATGCCTCATCTTTCGCCAGCCTATGGCTACTAACAGAATCATATTAATACTTGTATTCATATTTTGCTGGTCTGAATTCTCCAGAGTGAGTCTCTCCCCTGGCTTGTAGATGCTCATGGGAATTCTTCCCTTGTTTGTCTGTTCTGGATCCCACTACAAAGGTCTCTGTTTTCCATGCTCTTCCTGAGATTTCAGCCCCCTTGGGCACACCTGCCCTTATCTACTGGCAAGCCTACACCAAGCGGATGGCCAAAGAACATGGTGGCTTTTGGTGGAGTTGGGGAAGAAAGATTCTTTCCCTGATTCTGTGCCATACACAGTGGCACAAAGCTACACTGCCACATTGCTTGGGCCCTAAGCCCCACACAGCCCGTGACTAGTGCACCTCCTTTAGCTTCTCTCCTACGACCAACCATTCCCAGGCACTCGTGGGAAAGGGGGGAGATGCCATGTCATTGCTTCCAACATTCCCATCACCTCCCCTGTTCCCTGGACACTGACTTGGGGAAACAAGAAAGAACAAAAGACTTCTAGGAGCATGGGTTTAATCCTGAGGCAGAATCAACAGGATTTGTGATGGGATTAAATGTGGGAGGAAGGTGGAGTTAAGGGGCTAGGATGATGTCCAGATATCTCACCTGGGTCCCCATGTAGGAGGGGGTTCCACTTATCAAGGTGAAGGGACACGTTTGAGGGGAAGACAACAAAGTCAGCATTGAACATTCTGAAACAGGGTCCCTGGGAGGTCAGCTATAAAACTGATCTTCTTGTAGGTGTGGTACGTATACGCAACGGACTACTACCCAGCCATAAATAAGAATGAAATAATGCCATTTGCAGCAACATGGATGCAACTAGGGATTATCGTACTAAGTGAAGTAAGAAAGAGAAAGACAAATGCCATATGATATCACTTAAGTGTGGAATCTAAAATATGACACAAACGAACATATCTACAAAACAGAAACAGACTCACAGACATAGAGAACAGACTTGTGGTTGCCAAGGGGGAGGGGGGAGGGAGAGGGATGGACTGGGAGTTTTGGATTGGTAGATGCAAACAATTGCGTTTAGAATGGATGAACAACAAGGTTCCTACTGTATGGCACAGGGAACTATATTCAATCTCCTGGGATAAACCATAATGGAACAGAATATAAAAAAATACTTATATGTGTATAACTGAGTCATTTTGCTGTACAGCAGAAATCAGCATGACATTGTAAATCAACTCTACTTCAATTAAAAAAAATAAAGACACTGATATTTTGGAAAAAAAAAAAAAGAACCACCACCACCAACAAAAAGAACCAAACTGATCTTCTGGTATGGCTGTGAGAATGAGGAAAGCAGCCTCTGATGCCTGCTGACAGTTAGGCCTCCGAGCTCTTTGGAGCTGGCCTGGCTCTCCCATTGGGCTGTGTGCCCAACTTTTGGACATAAACACCCTCACGGAACACCAGAGTCAGACAAGGTCATTCTTCGACTCAAACAAGGTGAGACAAAAAACGGGACCCCTTCACTGTGCCATCTGTGCTCAGACAAAAACAAGATCACTGTGCAAATCACAAAGGGCCAAACGACCTCCTCTTCTAGCTAATAGGAGTGACTGTTCTTTCCCTATTTGTTTTAACCTTGCTCTCTTCTTCCTTCCTTTTACATAGGATTTGTTAATGCCCCCAGTTGGAGGATTACCCCCACTTCCTGAGCATCCAGTGAAATGCCCTTCCTTTGAACCCTTCCCAAATCACCGAACAGAAGCTCCAATCCTATGTCATCCTCACAGCCTCTCATGGAGGCTCCTCATTGCCTCCCATGGCATGTGCTCTTCGTTGCTGAGAGTGAAGAAATCAACTTTGAAGGCAGAACACACAACTGACTCCCGGTGTGTTCCTGGTTACTTTTCGGATGGGTGACATCGACAACTGAAGCAACCTAAGCCATCCAGGGCCAGCTAGAAACTGCACCCCCAGATAGCCTGATGTCTCCTTCTCAGGGGTTCCTGTTGGTCTTCGGCCTTACCAAAAACATTCTGTTCTCTAGGCCACGACAACACTTCAGAGATTTGAAGGCAGTGAAATTGTCTCCCAACACTTGGATCTTCTTTGCTTCAACTTCCCCGCTTCTGTCTTCCATCAGCTCATCGTGTGGCTTTATCCTTCTCATTTCCCTGAGTCTGCAGGAAAGTGAGATCTCGCGGGATATTTCGTGTTTTTGCAAATGGGCTCGGGCGTTTCCCTTTGCCCTGACTCTGTGAACCACCTTCGCTGAACACATCAGTCCTGTGGAAAATGAAAGCACATCCTTATCTGAATCCACGAAGAACCAGGAAGCAGAGATTCCTGTCTCCAAACCTCACCATCCATCCTGAGGGTGCAGGGCACATCCTTGGGACGTGGGTTGCCATTGATCCTTTCCCAAAGTCTGGAAGTTCTGTTTGGCTATTAAAAAGAGCCTGCCATGTTGATGAATTATTTAAACCTCAGCAGCACTCAATTTATGCAAATCCGATTATCTGTTTAAGGGCAGGTTGGCTTGGAACAGCTTGTAGTTGTGATACTTATTATTATTATTATTATTTGGCTGAAAAACTGGCAAATTCAGTTGAAAGCGGACTTTAATTTTACCCGAGGACTGCTCAGCCCAGAGCTATATCTTGATGGGGGTGGGAGGTCCCTTCGGGTTCCCATGGGACTGTTTTCCACCCTGATGTTTCCACGTCATTTAGGCCTGGGAAGGGCCTTCCAGACCAGCTGGTTCAATGCCTTCCTGTTGCAAAGGAGGAAACTAAAGTCCAGAGAGAAAAATCGACCTGCCCCAGTTACATGCAGGGTTTGTTTTTGTTGGATAAATGCTCCAAATCTTGCTCCAGATATGGGAAACTTCCTCCTTAAACTATTCTGCCTCTGTGCTGGGAGATCAATATCAGAGCTCAGAGGCCTTCCCTCCATGTCTGTGTGGTTTAATGAGTGATAGACAGCTTCATTGGGCAGCATAGAAGAAAAGGGATCCTCCACTCTGGAGGCAAGAGACCCAATCTCTGACTTGCTCTAGGATTTGGGCCAATATCTAGTCCCTCTCTGAGCTTCAGACCCAGCTCTCCGAGTGAACTGTGAAAGGGTTAGAGTTGGACTCTACCAGTGTTTCCAGCTCCAGTCATGTGAAACACAGCACCCAGGGCTGGTATCATGGGTGAGTGGCCTGTGCCACCCACACAAAGCCCCGTGCTCAGAAGGGCCCCACTCCTGGGTTAATGCTGTGCTGTTGCCATCTTGAAATTCTTAACACATTTTCAACAAGAGGCCCTGCATTTTCATTTTGCACTGGGGCCCACAAATTATGTAGCTGATCCTGAAATTACTCTTCTCAGGGGGATAAAACAAGAAGCTGAAGAACCAACTTCCTTTGTCCTGCATTTTCCCAGGCAGGCTGTGGCCAGGTGGCCCAAGAAGGAAGCACTCACCTATTCCTTCCCATGACGCCAGAGGAACTGGATGCCATTTGCTGTGTCATGTAGGTACTTCCATGAGGCTTTGGATGGCTGAGTGGGAGATTTGGAAAGGAGGAAGGGACTAAATAGATTTGGCTTTAGGAAGATCACCCTTGGTAACTGGGGTGGAGGATGAAATGCAAGGGATGGGGCTGGAAGCAGAGAGGAGGCAGGCACTATCCCCAACACTCCCAGCCAGAAATGATGGGACTGGACTGAGGTGGCAGCAAGACTGGAATTTATTGCACGAGCAAAATTAGAGCCACGGATGAAATATGCTCATTAAGGTGGCATCTGGTTCTCAGGCTCTGTGACAGCCTCTTTACATTCTCCACTGAATACCTATGGAAACTCGAGGTAAAAGCTCACAGAATCACCTAAAACTAAGAGTGGTAACCAGCCTAATATAGAATCAAAGAGAGATTTCCGCTAACTCTAAAGCAGGTGGATTTGAACTAAGAGAAACCTGCCTTACTTTTTTTTTTTTTTTTTAATGAAAACTGAGACCACTTGAAGAAAAGTAAGAAGGGACTTTGCACCTCCTCCTTGTCTCTAGACCTCGGGGCCATAAAAATCAGAAAGTAGGGCAGCCATCCTTCTACTGGGAGGCAGCCAGGGTGTTACTCTTCCATCCCCCTCCATCTCCTCTGCCCTCTCCCCTCCCTCCCCTTCCTTTTGTCTGCATTCAAGCAGAAACAGTAATTCAGAATTTTCAACAGAAAATGTGTGTGTGTGTGTGTGTGTGTGTGTGTGTGTGTGCGCGCGCGTGTGCGAGCTCCCTAATTATGCCATATTCCAAGCCGTGGAGTTCAAGGCCTGCAAATGAGATGCTGAAGACAGAAAAAGGAACAAGGGATGAGCCACATGTCACTGCATGCTGGGAATTATGGTTTCTCCATGTGTCTTACCCGATTAGAGAACTGCTGCAAATCGAGAACTTAGCTGTGGGCTGTATCCTTCAGGCTGTCCTCCTGAAGACTGAAGAGGGGGTTTAGCCATCATCTCTAAGAACAGAGAGTGGGTCCAGAATAATTCTTATACCCTGTATTTTTATAGGATTTAGATATTTACGGGTTTAGATTTTCTTGAAGATGAACAATAGGAAAAAAAAGCCAATAAAAATCTTAGGTTGCAGATCAAGAGAAGAGACCTATGATGAAGGTACATCTCTTTAGCCTCCAGAAATAAAGAAGAAAACACGAAAGAACTTAGGAAACCATTTTGTATCCTTGGCAGACATTAAGAAGTTGGGGCTTCCCTGGTGGCGCAGTGGTTTGAGAGTCAGCCTGACGATGCAGGGCACGCGGGTTCGTGCCCTGGTCCGGGAAGATCCCACATGCCACGGAGCGGCTAGGCCCGTGAGCCATGGCCGCTGAGCCTTTGCGTCCGGAGCCAGTGCTCCACAACGGGAGAGGCCACAACAGTGAGAGGCCCGCGTACCGCAAAAAAAAAAAAAAAAAAAAAAGACATGGTCTGCTGGAAAAAGAATCAGAAACTCAAAGGAGGAAAGTTGAGCTCTGAGAAGGATGCTGGATGAGATAAGGAAGAATATCAATTACTCTTTAGTCAAAGATCGTTAAATCAAAACAAACTATAATTACAGACTGTGGCGAATGCACAAACAATGAGAACATAGCATATCAACACTGATGAAATATTGCCAAAGATTTATCCCAAGGAATAGTCACAGCCTTTAATAATTTCCTTAGGTAGGAAAGAGAAAAAAAATATGGACTTAGCCTTCAACTTCGGAAGTGAGGGAGAGGATCACAGAGTTAGCTCAAGGAAAGTGGAAAGGAGAACAGAATACATTTAAGAGAAGAAATGAATACATGAAAAAAGAAGAGGAGAATTGGTAAAGAAATTTAGTATTTAATTTTTTTGGAAAAAGCTGAGTACAAAACAATCTTTGACAATCTCAATAACTGAAAGGGATAAAACACAAGTAGTCGACATTGAACAGGAGAAAGGGCATTTAAACTCTGATAAACCAGAAATTTAAGTGAAATACTACGTAAAACTTTTTGTTAATGAACTTGAAAATCTGAATAAACTGAATGATTTTCTAGAAAAGATAAAAGTAAAATGAAATAAAAATGACCTTAATGGATATGACACACTATAACAATAAGTATGACAGAACTTGGGGGAAAATCTCAAAGAACTACCTCTAAAATGGTGAAGTCTTAGGTAGGTAGGTAAATTCTTCTAAACCTTCATAAAACAAAGAACTCCTATTTTGTGTAAAATTTTGCAGAGGATAGAAAAACATGGAGAACAAACTAAGTTTTAGAAGATGAAGCAGGAATTTTGACAGAATTTTGAGAGAAAAATTAGCGATTCAAGATTTTATACCCAGTCAAATATAAACAACAGAAAGACTTTCTCAACTATGTAAGGGCTCATGAAATACGACCCACAATAGAGGTGCCATGTCACATTAGTGGAAAAGAATGGATCAGTCAATAAATGATGTTGGGATGGTTGACTATTCATAAAATACATGGATTTATATCATTACCTCATATAGATTACTCAATTCCAGTTAGAGTGAAGGCAAGAAAATTTTTAAAAAGCATATTTGGGTTAAAAAATGATAAAAAATATTTACTTGATTGCAGAATGGGGAAAACCTTTCTAAGTATTAAAAACATACAGTAAAGGTAAATATTGGTAGATTTAACTAAATAAAATAAAGCTATTATGCTTCAAAAACTCCATAAACAAGTTCAAAAGATAATATAAACCAAGGAAATATTGACAATATATATGACAGACAATGATTAAAAGATGCATACAAGGAAAAAAAAAAAGCTCCAATAAGAAAATGGGCAAAGAAGGAAGTGACAGCATTGTGTAATTTATCCATCAATCAAATGTTGCTTTCCTTTCAACTTCCCCCTAGACTATTTTTGGTATGTTTCAGTGTTCTGTAAAATTTTCTTTGATAATTCAAGATGTCTCTGATTTTTAAATATACACACAAGATGCATTCTTTCTTAAGACAATAAAAATATTTTCATGGAACTAAGTGAAAAAAAATGGGCAAAAGATGTAAGTATGTAATTTAATAACAAATGAAATACAAAGAGCAAATAATCAATCTCATAGGTGATCAAAGAAACAAAAATTAAAACAGTACTGAGATGGCATTTTCACTCATTAAACTGGCAGAGATGAAAGAAGATTACTATCCCCAATGCTAAGTGACCCTGTGGAGGAAATGGGCATTTTCATGCATGGCTTGTGGTTATCAAATAGGTACATTATCTGTGGAAGGCAATTTGGGCAAATATGACAAAAGCCTTAAATGTATCCATTTCTTTGACCCAGGAATTATATTTCTAGAAAGGGATCCTGAAGAAATAACCAAGTATTATATATATATATATATATGCAAAGGTTTATGTGTCAGGACATTCATTGGGGCATTATTTAGAAGAATGAATTCTAAAATCGGGAGATTTGGTTAAATTATGTGCCATGATGTGGAATACTATGTAGCCATTAAAAGTGAAATAGAGAAAGAAATTTAATGCCACATGAAATGCTGATATTATGTGCTTGAGTAGAAAAAGCGGAGGACAGAAAACCTGATGTATGCGGCCTAATACACGTGAGTGTGTGTGTGTGCACGGATGTGTAAGTCTGGGTGCCAGCAAGCACATGAGTGGGAGGAGACTTGAGTGACATACACCAAAATATTAACAGTGGTTTTTCTTCCTTACGCTTTTCTGTATTTTTCAAAATTTCCACCATGCCCATATGTGACTTTATAATTTAAGAAAATGTTTAAAAAATCAAACACAATTTTCCATCATGATATAGCACCCTTTTTATTTTTTTCTTTATGTCTTTGTTCATGTAGTCAAATGTAACCCAGATGCCAGCACAGGCCCCCTGATTCTCCAATTCGGTGTAGGAGTGTTTGGACTCTTCCCAGCTTTGGAGAGTTTCTGTGTCCCACATCTCCCTGGCTTTGCTCTGCTCCTGATCTGTGTTCCTATGCTTGATCTTTATTTTCCTTTGCATCCATCTGGGCACAAATCCAGCCACTTCCCTCAGTGCCCAAGCAAGCCCTGCACTGTCACTTGTGCACGAGTTAGTGGCTTGACCGAAGTGCAGGGGCTCATGGGAAGGCCTCCCGCATCCTACAGCAGGGGGTCTCCTGCCTGTGTGCCTGCCCATCTCCTCTCCCTCCCCTCCTGAACTCCTCCTCCACGACCACACTTCCCTGGAGTCACAGGAAAGGTCTCCCCCTTCTCTCACCCAGATTAGTTCCCACATTTAGCCCACTTCTTTCCAAGTAATTGACCCAAACAAACGCATTTCCTTAACAAAAGAATTCTGGTGAGGACCGGGAGAGAAGAGGTAAAAATTTCTCCATCTTGTTAGATCAACAGATTTTGTAAAGCCTTATGCAAATGCACTTCCCCCCCTTTAAAATTTTGTCACTGCCTTTTTACTTACGTCATAACATTTTTTCAGATTGCTACCCCATTTCTAAAGTCATTCTATTTTTATTGGAGGAATAGGTGATCCACTGATTAAGACTACTTTTCTCTAAAAATATCTACATTTGCCTAATTCATTTTGACTGCTGCATTCTCTCCACATTGCATTGGACTGAATTGCTGAGGTTTTGAAGGAAGGCTAACTTGGACTGAAGACCTCTTACATGTTAGGTAATGTGTTAAGTGCTGGGTCTACATTATCCCATTGGTGCCGCAAATCCTTTCTGGAACAGGGCGGGTGTGTAAATACCTTCTAAAACTACACGCTCTCATTCGACCCTCACAGCCACCTGGGCAGTATCCCAGTCACAGGTAAGGAGACTGAGGCCGACAGGAGTGGGCGTTGCTATAGATTTCATGGCGGGTAATTGCAGTTTTAGGAGTCAGTCTCAGGGCAGCTCACCCCTCCTGAGCGACTGTGCTTTCCAGGCACCAGGCAGTCCTCCTGTGGTACTCCTGACCCACTTTCCATCCACACATATAGATCCTGCCAATCCAGGTGCATCTGTCTTAGGGTTATGGCGGATGGGAGTAAACTTGGCAATGTCATATTCAAATCCATATAAATCTATTTCTCTCTTCCTCTCCCCCCCTCTCTCTCTCTCCTGCCCTCCCTTTCTCCTTCCATCTCTTTTTTCTATCTCTGTCTCTATCTCTATCTCTCTCCTATCTTTTTGGCACTATATGGACGCTCGCCTAGTAGGGGCTGAGTTGAGCCCTGGAGCTGTCATTATCTCCGTTGACCTGGACTAAATCCAGGCTCACCTGAGCTGGTAAGAAAAGGCATCTTTGACATCCTCAGGCCATGGAAACCACTCGGCTTCCCTCCTTTTGCCAATGGGCAGAATCAAGAATCAGAACCAGTGCATCTTGACTAGAAAACATTTGATAAATGCCACATGAGATCTCCTTCCCCTTTCCAAAGCAAGAGCATTGGTGTGACTCCCTACCAGGCTCCTGATGGGAGGTGTAACAGTCTGGTAGCTGAGCCTACCTCGGGTAGTGTCTCCTGGCTAGGGCCAACACTCAGCTCTGCTGCTAAGAATTGCGAGCCCTAAGCCTTGGGCAACTGCAGCTCTGAGAAACAAAAATCCTGCCTGCCTCATTCTCTTTGGGTCAGTCATTGGCTCTGTCCCCTCAGGGTCCAGAAGTTTTGCCATGTGGAGACACACAGCAGTGGGGTGAAGTGGAGAAAGCCCCAGTTTGGAGTCAGGACACCTGGCTTCTAGGCCCCTTGGACAGCTCCACTCACCTCTCTCTGGGCCTGTTTTCTCAACCATATGCAGCAACCCAGGTCTCTCTCCCATTGCCCATGCATTTCCTGAGCCTGCACTTCTTGTCAGGAAGTTAACAGAAAATAACCTGTGGTTGGGTAGGAGAGTGTCTATTTCAGCATTATTAGGTACTGGAGAAATTCTAACAAGAGCTTCATCTTCATAGTGCAAATGGTCTGATTTTCTTTTAATGTATTTATCCTAAGGATTGTGTCCTTTGTACTGGTTTGAATAGTGTCGCCTGAAATTCCTATCTACCTGAAACCTCAGAGTGTGACCTTATTTAAAAATAAAGTCATTGTAGATATAATTAGTTAAGATGAGGTTATACAAGGTTAGGGTGGGCGCGAAATTCAGTGTCTGGTGTCCTTATACGAGGAGAGGACACACAGACACACACAGACAGAGGGAAGACGGCCCTATGAAGACAGAATCAGAGATTAGGGTAATGCAGCTGTAAGCCCAGGAATGCCAGGGAGCCACCAGAGCCAGGAAGGGGCAAGGAAAGATTCTTCCTTAGATCCTTCCTTTACAGGGAGCATGGCCCTGCCGACATCTTGATATCAGAGCTGGAAGAGAATACATTTCTGTTGTTTTAAACCATCCAGTTTGTGGCCATTTGTTATGGCAGCTCTGGGAAACGAATACACCCCTTCTCTTCTGCCCTTGTGGTCTAAGTACCATATCCCACAGAAGAACTAGATGTGGCTGAAGGTTATTTACAATTCATGCACACAAGATGAATAGGAATTGTTTAGGGGGCAGAAGAGCATTGAAGAAAAGAGTTAAAAAGGACCAAGGAAAAAGAAAGTGTGCGAGGGTGGGGTCTGTGCTAAGTGAGGGAGGGGCTGCATGGAGTTCTCAGAAAGTGTAGGACCATGTCCTCCTGCCCTAGGACAGAGTTGGGGGCACAGGATGAAGATGCCCCAGCATTACATCTGCATTCGTACCATCCTGTGGGCTCTCTATGATTTAACTGCTTAAACCTGAAAAACCGAATCACATTCAGTAGTTCCCAGATTTCTCTCTCTCTGAACGAGTCACAATAGCTTCCATGAGGACAATATCACCTCTCACTTCCATTATGGAGGGTGCTGGCCTGTTATCTGTGAGACGGATTTGCGAGAAGAGGAGGTTCCCCCAAGGGTGATGCTTTTCTCTTTCTCCAGAGGGTTTTGCCATGAGCTCCAAGGTTGGCACTCACCTCTTGCGTGCCCTGCTGGACACGATTCCTCATGGAAGATTCCAGCACCGTTGCTTGGCAAATCTAGAGGCTGTGTTGGGTGTAGGGGGCCTCATCAGCATTTCTGTGTGTTATGTTCTGGGAGAAATTCAATATCATAGAATTTACAGCTGTGAAATCCATGTGCCTCTCTCCCCACCTCATCCCACTGTCTCTCCTATTTCAGGCTGGCCGTCTCGGCAGGACGCCACTCTGCTGGGATAGCATCTCTGCAAAGAAGGGGAAATTATGCTACTGCTGAAGCTTGTGGAGACAGGAAAAAAGGTAGACCAGGGTGCCTTCCTGATATCACTTCCTCGGGGCACTAGACACCCAGGAGATGCTGGAAGCAGGGACTAGTCTGGCTCCATTCCCATTCCAGCCCCTGCAACTTGCTCCCAGACTGGATCCAGAGTCATCCTTCTGAAACACATTTTGACCATGCCACACCCCTGCCCCTGAACATCCCATGACTCCTTGTTACCTTGGGAACTGAGTCAAGCTCCTCTGCCTGCCTTCCCACTCCACTGTCTATGGGATCATCTCCCTCACCCACTCCCTCCTGCTCCAGCCACCTTAACCTCTGTGCAGTTCCCCTGAGCATCAACCATGTCTCCCTGCCAGAGCCCAACTCTTTTCCCCCTGGAATATTCCCTCCTCGCTTCTTGTTACCGAACCAAACCAGGGTCCGTTTGCCCTCGTGCAGTAAAGCCAATCTACTGACACTGGGTTGTGGTGAAGGAAAGTGCAGCATTTATTGCAGGGCACCATGCAAGGAGAACGGGCTTCTCATGCTCAAAACACCCGAACTCCCCGATGGCTTTCAGGGAAGGGGTTTTAAAGGTGGTGTGAGGGAGGAGGCTGCAGGGTGTGTGATCAACTCATGCACGATTCTCGGACTGGTTGGCACCAAGGTGAAGTTTTCAAGCATTATCAACCTTCTGGTTTCAATGGGTCTCAGGTCTATGTTCTCATGGTCAGCAGTTTCCATCTGGTGGGGGTCTGTTTCCTGTAAAAACAACTTTGGAACGTGTGTCAGGCCTTTATTGATACCTTTCAGGGAACTGGGAGTTCTGTGATTCTGCCATGTCATGGGTTTATTGTCTAAATTGCTACTGTTTTTTCAGCCTGACAGCTCTTTTTTGTTTCTGTATCTTCAGATTTCCTAATCATTAACTCTTGAGCCAGGACTTTGAGACTGAGGGGAGGCCTGGGAGGCTAAAGGAAAAACTTTTTACTTCAAAAGACAAGGACACAAGGACCTGTATACAGTTCCATTCTTGACCAGCAAAGCCCTTTTCCTCATGAGACTTTTTTCACTTTTTTTGATGTCTCTTCCACTCCCCTTGTCCCTCCCTCCCAAAGGATCTTGCTCACACCTCTGGGCTGCACCCCTGCATGGTGTGGCCATGGCTTTGTCGAGTCTTTGCCTTCCCCATCAGTGGAAAGTTCCTAGAGGATGGAGAGAATGCCTTTTCCTTTATGTCGCCTCACAGTTTAGCACAGCACTTGGTGCCTAAGTGCTTCTCAAATGCGTGTTGAATGAATGAATAAATCATGTAATCTTAAAATTAGAGAAGTAGAAAAGATCAGCTGAGTCAATCCTCTCATTATTTACTAATAATGAAGGGTCTTAACTAGTTGGGATATAAACATGAAATGCTTACATCTTCCCCCCTCCTAACTGCCACCAGCTGTGCCCGCTGTTACCCCCTTTCATGCTGAGTGGAGAGCTCTTGTAATGACAGCTCAGGCTGATTCCAGAACTGTTAGTTACTTTTAGTATCAGCCTTATTTTGATGATTAAGACGCAGGTCTGTTTATTTTAAAAATTCTAATATCATATTAGATTCAAAGCTCGCTTTACTACCCTTAACGGTCTAGAGCTGAGATCTCAGAGGTCAGGGTGGGGTTTGGATGGGGGGGGTCTATGAGCTCACACAAACCCCCTCTCCCTTCCCTGCATGGTCCCCTCTGACCCTGGGGTAGCAGCAGGGACGACAGGAGAGCGTGTTTCCCTTATCTCAGTTGATTATTAGTGGTCTAGCTTGTGGATCCTAAGCTCAGAGTGGATGCGAGGGACTCCAACAGGGCACCCTACCCCAATGTGTCCTCTAGGCTTTGGAAGTGCCTTGTGTGCTGTGGCTGAATCCTCCAGCTGACCGTGTCCAGGCAGCCTCATACCAGAACCCTCAGATGGGAGTCCCTCTTGGTTCCTTACCACCATGGTCCTGGAGGGGTGCAGCCCCCACTCTTCTTCCTCTGTTCCAGGACTCCACCGCTGATATCGGCCACATACTCATGACCACCCAGCTGGTAAGTTTTGGTACTGAAACGAAATCCCAAATCTCTTGCGTTCTGATCTTAAGTTCTTTCCATTCAATCACACTCTCTCCCAAGGTAATGAGTCAAAGTCAAGAAGTGACCACAGTTAATAAATACATAGAAGTACTCTCAATGGAAAAGAAATGAAAATAACAGCAGAAATGAAATTTTTCACTAAAGATGAAAGTGAGCCCTAATAGCCGGTCCTGGTGAGAATGAAAATGGGCCCTCCATGCCCATGTAGGATCTCAAATGGACATCACATTTTGGAGGGCGATTTTGAAATATCTATCAAAATTTAAAATGCATGTGCTGTTTGCTTCTGTAATTCCACTTTTAGGAATTTAGCTTACAGACATAGCTGCCCAGTGCTGGGTGGCCTGAGATGTTCACTGTATGTTGTTTGTAATCATGAAATACTAGAAATGACCTAAATGTCCATCAACAGGGAAATGGCTAAATGAAAAAACATATCATACACTAAATAATATTATGCACCCTGTTAATTCTCTTTAAGTAGCACTTACCATATGGATTTATTGTAAATTTCCCCACTCTGCCTCCCAGACTGGGAACTCAATGAGGACAAGAACCATATGGGTTCACTTAAGAATCTGGGATCAGGAGTTAGAATGCCTGGGTTCCAGTCCCGGATCCACCAGGAACTGATAGGGTGACATTATGTGAGTTACTTAACTTCTTGACACCTCTATTTCCTATTCTGAAAATGGAGATGTTAACAGTACCCATGTCAGGTTCTGATAATAAAAGAAGGTCGATGTGAAGGGCTTAGCACGTGTCAGCTCCTCAGATGAAGGTGATGATGATGGTGAAGCCCGATTCATTCACCAACGTATACTCAGCACCTCACAGAGTACCTGGCACAGTGCAGAGTTCCATAAATAGCTAATGCCACCTATGCACTGGTAGAGAAGGCTGTCTAAGATATATAGTTGGAGGAAGAAAATCAAGCTGTGAAACAGTTTGCCTAACCTAATCCCATGTGTATCAAACATATTAAAATTTCTGTTGGGGGTCAAGACACGAATTATATATGTGGTTACCTCTGAGAAATGGGTTTGGGAGCCAGAGAAGAGGAAAGGGGCATTCACTTTTTACTTTATTCCCTTTTGTACTACTTGATATTATAACAGTTACAGTGCATTACTTTTAAAATTAAAAATTTAAAAAATCTATCAGGTTTGAAGGGCCACAGGATTAATTCTTTCCCAGGAATAATTATTTTGATCATTTTAGGATTTTATCTTTGACTTTAGTTTTCAATGAGATTAAAAATAGCCACGAGCATCAGAGAAGAGAAGCAGCAGGTGAGTGGAGAAGGCGGTTAAGAGAGGATGTGGTCCTCCATCTGAGCCTGGGAAACGGTCAGACCCAGTGTGATGGAGCTTCAAGGGGTGGCTGAGAGTGAATTAGTGCTTATTATTTCATGGCAGAGGCTACGTGTGAGATAAAGAGGGACAGCACGGCAGCCTTGCCTTGTTGGGATGACTGTGGCATCACAGAAAGGGGCGTGTGCTTTGGACTCAGCAAGTCTGGGCTCCAATGGATGCACTCTTCCTTGACCTAAGCCTCAGTTTCTACATCTGTGAAATGGGAATAAGTATAACTATCTTGTAGGGTTGTGAGGGGATTAAATGTGATAACTCAACATGTTACTCAAGAGCCAGCACTCCATAAAAGGCAAATTTTGATAATAATGATAATAAATAATGATCTTAGAAAAAGCAAGCTAGTCACAACCCTGGAGCCTCAATTTCCTCACCTACAAAAGGGGATAATAATATCTCTTTAACAGGATGATGTGTAAACATATAAATGCTACACAAGAAGGTACATGTCTACATTCATAAGTATTTGAACAATTAAATACAGTGTCCAACGTTGGTACCCTCGTCATCCTCTTTGTCCGGAAGGTTCTTACTGAATGTTTATGTTGTTATCATCCTCTCAATAAGGGCAGCACTGGCCTCCCGTTGTTCCAGGTGACCATCAGAATGGGAGAGGACCTGAAAACAGAGGCCATGAGCTCAAATACTGGTTTTGAGCTAACTGGCTGCGATGCCCCTTAGTGAGGTGGGAAGCTCCAGGGAAATGATAGCTGAACTTTCTTTTTTTTGGATCAGCTTCCATATTGGTGGATCCAATTCCACCTAGAATAGTGGGGTGAGAGAACTCATGCATATATAGGTCAGGTTCCAAGCAGGAAAGAGAATTCACTCCTGATGAATTCTGGATCGTTCAGCTGAAGAGTGTTTACTGGAGGGACCACTTACAAAGGTGTGAGTCAGGATAAGGGGGTAAATATGGGAGATGGAGGCACCCAGAGAGCAGCATCAGTGGGAAGCCGTTAGCATCTCTAGGTATGAAGGGACAAGGGGAGGACAGAGGGTTCTTGGGGGATCCTGCTGGGAGCTGGAATTGTAGGTGGGTATTCACTGCTAGGGGGTGGTGCTAAAGCAGGGAGGGTGGGCCAGTGGGCAGGAGAACTGTGCCTATTCCTTTCTCCTCCTACCTGCTGATCTCCTGGGGGAGGGGGCAGGGGGCTCCCACTGGCTGAATGCAGGGAGGAGGAAGGCTGATGATGAAGTCCTTGGGTATGAGCTTCCTGGGCCCTAGAGGGGGGCAGTGGAGGGCCGAGAATGGATCTGCGGAAGGGAAGGTGTGGCATATGGAGAGTCACCTGAGCATTAATTAGGCTGCCTGTCTCCATCCTTCCTTCCTTCCCCAACCCCTCACATCCTCCTATTGTCCTGCCTGCCAATCTTCTTCCCTTCTTTCCTCCCGCCCTTCCTTCCTTCTTGCCTTTTCTTTCCCACTTTCCTTCATTTATTCACTAAATATACTTAGGACAGTCCCGGCCCTGCCACTGAACATTTTTGTGCCTCAGTAGGCTCATCTGTAAAATGGTCATGCATTCCCCTGCCTTGCAGAGTTGCAGGGATCAATTGAGATCATGAATCAAAGTGCTTCATAAACTCTACCGTGCTGGGCAAATGTAACACATTATTATTAATATTTTATCCTAGAAGTATAAATGTGACTGGGGCGGGTAATTAGGACAATTTTGCATAAACTTCTTACTTTGAAATTGCCACCAGAGACCGAGTAAGATAAAAGGGCAGCTCTCTGTTCCAATTTAGAACTGATGTTGAGGTGATGATAAAGTTCTTTTTTCACCTGGGTCTTTTTTTTTTTTTTTTTTTTAATTATTGCTGAAGGGTGAAGAAATATTTTCTTTCTTGCTCTTGGGTGAAAGCCACAATAATATTTCATTGCTACTGCTTACCCTAAAAAATAGATTTCCTTTTCATCCTCAGCTGGTGATTTGGTTTGCATTAATGCCTTTCATAACTCATACATTTTGCTATTAAAAATTAATGCTTGGCACTGACATAAACAAATGAAATTTGTATTATTAATGTTTTACATAGGTAAGGCTCTGTAATAACAGATTCATCACAGCAGACTGTTTTAATTAAAAGATTCACTGGTTCCTTGAACACATCTGAGAGACTGGTTTGGGGAGAACCAGGGATGTGAAAAATGACAGGTAGAGAGAGGGCATCTCTGATTACTGGGGGATCAAGGAGTCTGAAGCCCCAGGTATGGGTAATGGCATCACAGGTGGATACCTTTAGGAGCACACTTAGCAGAGGACCTGGCTCACAGGAAGTGTTCAATTAATGGCAAGACATTATATAAAGGAGAAGAAAAGGAAAAATATTTATTCCTTGAATAAACATGCCCATTCATGTGTTTATTCAACAAGTATTTAGTGACCACCTATTGTGAGACAGGAACTATTCCAGGTACTGGGGATAGAGCAGGGAAACAGATTGCTGCTTTCATGAAGCCAATATTTTAGTGAGAAGAGACAGACAATATATAGTATGTCAGATGGTGATAAAGCTTATGGAGAAAAATGCAGCAGGGTCAGGTGTTAGGGACGGCTTGATAGACTGTGGGTGAGTGGGAAGAGAGGTTTGCAATGTTAAACAGAGCGGTCAGGTAAGGCCTTAAGAGAACGTGACATTTGAGCAAAGGCTTGGAGGAGATGAAGGAGTGAGCGTATTGCTATCTGGAGAAAGTTTGCCCAGGAAGAGAGAAGAGCAGGTGCAAAGGCCCTGAGGCAGGAGCTTGTGGACAGAGCAGAGTGGATGAGCGTGAGCCTAGGAGCTGAGGTCTGAGAGGTGGAGGGGCGGGACGGGTGGATCATAGGACTTGGTAGGCCAGGGTGAGGACTTTGGCTCTGATCCTTATAAGTGCTTTGTGAGTTGGATGTATTGGCTCCATCTCACAGATTGGAACATTGAGGCATAAGGTGTTTCTTCCACCAGGAAGGAGCCTAGGCTGGGATTCCAGGTCTGTCTGACTTTGTGCCTCCAGTGTGCTTATTGTACCACCTTCAAGTGGGGCTTAAGGGAGTCAGGTCGGTCATCTCCATCCAACAATGGACCCACACCTCTGACATCTTAGTCTAGGATGTTTAGATGAAAAATGACCTTGGATATCACCTAGCTCAACACCTCAGTTTCACAGATGAGGAACCCAAGGTCCCAAACGTGATCTACCCAAGTTAGTGACAGAGTTGGAACCAACATCACAGAACATCGAGGGCACCTGTTCCTTTGGGTCCAACCTCATCTCACCCCATCTTGATCAGGATGCAGGGTAGCTTGGTGGTCAAGATCCTGAGTTTGAATCCTTGTTCTGTCACTCTGTGCTGGGTTACCTCAGGCATGTTTCTTAACCTCTCTGAATCTCCATTTCTCATGTGAATAAAGGGGATGATAATAATCTGATTTGAAAAGAATTGTTGGAAAGATGTGGTGATGGGGTCAAGCACTCAGCACTCTTTGTGACACATAATAAGCCCTCCACTACTGGTCACTATGAGTAACGTTAATCGTATGAAATGGGTATCATAACCTGGGGTTCACGGATGGGCAAACAGAGTCCCGGAAGGGAGAGTGGTTTACCTAAGGACACTCAGCACACTTGGGGCTGTTGCTCAGGCTCCCAGGTTCCGAGGGTGATGCTCCTATCTGATCACTGAGCTGTGAAGAACACTTTGGCATTCTTCGTTGACAATCAAAGCCACTTGGTGGAAGTGAGTTCTTGCCACACTACCTGTTGCAAGTGCTGGCGACCCAGAAGCAGGGGTTTGAGCAGGACTGAGATCATATGATATTGGTGAATGTAGTGTGTTGAGAAAGCAGTTTACCAGCTCAGCTCCCAATATGCAGGGGATGGTGCTAATGGGCTTTCCTCATCTGTATGAAAATGTCAGCGACACAGCACATGTCCCATCAACACCACATCTGAAGCCCTCATTTTCTTGAGGGCAGAGGTGGCAGGGTGTGTCGAGGGAGACTTTGCCGTGTTCATTATATGATAAAAATAACAGCCCACATTAATTAAGTCCCCACTATGTGTCAGGCCCTGAGCTAAGTGCTTTATATACCTTCTCCCCAATTCTCCCAACAGACTCTTATTTGGTCATTAATTTATTCATTCATTCAGTTGTTTGATAAATTCTCATTAAATACTTCTACGTATCAGTCCAGCGCCCTGCTGGGTATCTGTGAACAAAATCAGTGCGATCGTGAAGGTTGTAGTCTAATAGGGAAACCAGAAAATAAACAAATAATCGCAGCAGTAAGCCTATAATTATGATTTGGGGACTATGAAGGATTCTTTGAGTGAGAACCAGAGAAGGGCTACTTAAGTGACTTGCAGGAGGTTCCAGAGCTGAGCTGGAAACAGAAGCCCCCTTTGGAAAGACTCAGAGCTGGAGAAGGCTTGGTGCTGCCTGTTTCCCACCACAGAGGAGGCAGGCTTCCCAGGAGACTTGGTCTGAATCCCGGCCCTACAACTTCCTAGTTGAGTATTCTTGGGTCAGTCCGTTCATCTCTTCATGCCTCTGTTCCTTCCTTGAGAAATGGGAAGAAGACCCACTGCATTGATCTGGTGAGAGTTCAGAAGAGGTAACACAGGAGGAAGGCTGGAAAAGTCAAAAGTGCTTTGCATATCATAGCTCTGATGACATGACCAAAGATCTTGCATGGCTCTGGCCAAATGACAGTGTTAGGCTGGGGTTTGAGTACTGTTACAGTCATGCTAGGGAAATGCCTCCCGGCAGGGCCAACTTCTTGCTTTGCTTCAGATTATGTAAAATGGGTGTAAGTCTGAGAATTTATCTCTTGAATGCCAGCAGCCCTGCATAGAGGATGCAGAGAACGCGTTTGCCCAGGTGAGGTGTGTGTGCAGGTGAGAACATCAGAAATTCATGTGTCTGTATCTCGGGGTTTTGCCGGGATAAGATGAGGTGAGTTTCATGAGATTGGAACTCAGAGGAGAAGGAAGGGGTAGTTTGACTTTCTCTCCTTCGCTCTCCTCTGTCTGCCATCGGGATGTCTGGAGTAGTCAAAGAGGAAAAATAAAAGAGCCCTTAGATCCCCACCCTCATATTTCTTTCAAGAAAGTTAGGCTATTCCTCTGAGTGGTAGGAAGTCCTCAGTGGGTGAGATGGGTGATCCCGTGGATTAGGAAGAAAGAAGGGGCTGTAATTATTGAGGACACTGTCTTGTAAATGCACGTTGTTCGTTGACTTTGACAATTGCAGTGTAACTATATTAGTAAATGTACTGTACTCTACTTGGGAAAGGTAGTGAAATTTTAATTGCATTCGACTTCCCTCCCTGCCAGGGATCCAGGCTCTGCAGGGATGTGTGAGCAGTCAGTGGCATTTCTAGAGAGAAGGACCAGGAAAGCATGGAAATGACTTGTGGAAAGTTTCACTACGTGCCAGCCATACTGGGATTTATGCTGTGTTGTCATCACGACAGTCCCGGAGGGCAGCCCCGTTTGGTAGACGGGGACCCTTGAGACCAGAAAGAGAGGTGTCTCATCTGAGTCCTCAAAAGTGATATTAAACCAAGTTGGTGGCCTCTGGGTGGAGAATTCTTTCTTTTACATTCTGAGGCCAGGGAACTAAGGAACAGAAGCTGGATCCAGTTTCCGTCAAATGTCACATTTATACAAAGGAAAGGAAACGGAGCCTTGGGGTATTACCATTGGAGACCAGCAGAGCTGCGTGCATAGAAAGGTAAGAAATAGTCATTTCTTCTCATCAAGGAGGTGTTGAGTCGTGTGACAGTGGAGACTTCATAGGAGAGCATTCAGGATGCTGGGGTAATCTGGGAAGGCTTTCTGAAGGAGGTGATGTTGGGGCAGCCGATGCCATCGTGAAGGATTAGTAGCTATCCTCTGAGAATCTGCCACTCTGAGTTGTGTCCTTGTCTGTAACCGTCCAGTAGACTGTGGGTAGGGGCTGTCCTATGTACCTTGGTAGGTGCCTATTACAGAGCCTGGCACATAGTAAGTGCTTAATAACGTTGTGAAATCAAATTCAATCTTACATGAGCTCTAGTAAGCACTCCATTACTGTGGGAGCCTGGACAGGTGAGGATTATATTGAAAAACCACCCAGACTTTGATAGGGATTTCTGCTGGACGGGAGCTGGATGCACACTGAATGGACACGAGTTATTACTACTACTATAATTACTGCTAATGATTAGGGAGGCTCTGGATGATGAGGAGGGTTTTGTTAGACAAACGATGATAATACAGAGGAAATGGCCCAAGCAGAGAATCAAGGAAGGAGTGTGCAACAGGTTTTCTAGAGAGAGTGAAGTGTCAGCTGAGGCCGCTGGGCAACCTTGGCCTCTGCCTCTCACTGGCATCCATCTGCCTGACCACTAGACTCCGAGCTGCCCTGGGGACAGGGGCCACCTTGTCACTCCTGCATTCCCACAGCCTGGCACAGGGGCTGACACGGAGCAGACCATAAAAAATACGTGTTTGGTGAAAGAAGGGATTTCTCTGCACCTCAACGCCCAACAGCATCTAACCAGATGCCTTTGGTTGAAGGAGTAAGTGGGCAGAAGCTGAATTCTGCTAACATTTCAAAACACTAACCGTGAGAGGCTCAAAGAGCACACCCTTTGGAAATTTGATGCCCCCTGGATATCCTACATAATTTGGAAACAAGTCCCTGGTTGTCAGCCTTCAAGCCATTCTTAGATCCTGAGGGCTTTGAGACCAAGGCTGGGGTCTTTTTAATATATATATATATACATATATATGTATATATATATATGTATATATATATGCATATGTGTGTGTATGAATTATTTTATATACACTTCTTCCACTTTAATTGTTGCTGAGCTCATGTTTTATTTTAATTAATGTTTTAATTTAGTACATGCACCATGAGGCACTTTCTCCGAGGGTATAATTAAGTTAGGAAAAAAACTGGCTACTCTAGCATTTGAGGCTGGGAAACCAAGGCTCAGAAAGGGTATGTTTGTGGCCCAAAGTCAGTTGGAAAATTGGGGATGAGTTCGGGAGGTGAAAGGTCTTTAGGGAGCCCTGTAGAATGTCATAAACTCCTCTTGAGTTGAGCAAACTCAGAGAGGAGGTGAATGACATTTATGCAGCACCTTCTAGTGACATGCACTGTACCGCATGTTATATACAACATTACGTAGTATCATTTTTATCCTCTCAACAGCCCACAAAGCAGTTCTTTTTATTCTCATCTTGCAGATGAAGAAAGGAAGGCTCAGAGATTTAGTAGCCTCTTCAGATTCTAGCAAATGGTAAAAGAGTCAGAATTTGAATCTCCGTCCCTCTGCTCTCTAACTCTGGGTTCATTTTACCAAACCACACTTTTTTATATGGGGGCACACAGGAAATATGGGGCAACCACACTGGAGCTGTGCACAGGAATCCTCTCACTAATCTAAGAAGGAAGAGGCTGTCTGAAGCCTTCAGTAGAATGAGTTCATCTCGCTGGTGATGTTCAAAATCAACTTTAGTCCCACATATTTTTTTTTTTTTTCGCGGTATGCGGGCCTCTCACTGCCGTGGCCTCTCCCGCCGTGGAGCACAGGCCCCGGACGCGCAGGCCCAGCGGCCACGGCTCACGGGCCCAGCCGCTCCGCGGCATATGGGATCCTCCCGGACCGGGGCACGAACCCGCGTCCCCTGCGTCGGCAGGCGGACTCCCAACCACCGCGCCACCAGGGAAGCCCAGTCCCACATATTTTTGAGAGTAGCTTTAAAACTCTCACAATACTTGGACCTAGAGATTATCCTACTAAGTGAAGTAAGTCAGACAGGGAAAGACAAATATCATATGATATCACTTATATATGAAATCTAAAAAAATGATACAAATGAACTTATTTACAAAACAGAAATAGACTCACAGACATAGAAAACAAAATGATGGTTACCAAAGGGGAAAGGGGGGAGGGATAAATTAGGAGTTGGGGATTAACAGATAATATATAGTAGTTTTATATAAACTACTATATATAAAACAGATAAACTACAGAACCCACTGTATAGCACAGGGAATTATATTCAATATCTTGTAATAACCTGTAATGAAAAAGAATCTGAAAAAGAATGTATATGTAACTGAATCACTTTGTTGTATACCTGAAGCTAACACATTATAAATCACTCTACTTCAATAATACAAAAAAGACCCCAAAGTCTCACAATACTTCTGCTACCCCCACCTCCAGCACTACCTCAATTACTACTGACAACTTTGCCTGAACTATTTGAAGCACATTCTATAACAACTCTGGGAGGCAGCTCTATTATTAACCCCATGAGATTCATGACGGCTCACGTTTTCAGAGATCACATCTCCTTCAAAGCTAGTCCTTCTCAGATCATGGTTTCTGAGGACATCCTTGTTGGGAAAGCTGTGGGTTCAGATCCAGCTGGGATCTCAGCCCCACATCTTTCTGGCCGGGTGTCCTTCACTGGTAGATTCCATGTTTATTGGTTCCTATTACGGCTGTTCCAGAGGCTGGGAACACTGGGACAGCCCCAGCTCTCATACAGCTTACTGTCCACCAGGCAGACACAGGCAATGAAGGAATATGTATATAGACAAAAGGGAGTATCAGACGATGCTGTGTGCTTTGTGGAAAACAAACTGGCGGTGTTACAGAGCGCCTGGAGGGATGCTTAGGGAAGGCTGTTCTCAGGAGACCATGCTAAGCTGAGGTCTAAGAGACAAGAAGGACCCAGCCCAGTTCAGAGCTGTGGAAGGCATCCCAGCAGGGGAAACAGCAGGCGAAGAACCCAGGGTGGGAAGTCTTCTCACTGCCATTTTCTTCCATTTCCTACATCTTCCTGCATTTCTCTTTCAGGACACCCTTTCCACACTGGGTGATCTCATATTCACTTGTGGGATTATTTCATTAGTATCCACCTCTCCACTGACCACGAAGTTCAAGGGGGCAGGGACCAGGTCTGCTGTGTTCACCATGGTAACCACAGGGTGCAAAGATGGCAAGCTGGCTTGTAAATATTTACTGAATGAATGAATGAATGAATGAATGCTCATAAGTGCTATTCCCAAGCCATGGCAAGCTGGCTTGTAAATATTTACTGAATGAATGAATGAATGAATGAATAAATGAATGAATGCTCATAAGTGCTATTCCCGAGCCCTGTTCACTTCTGCAAACTGTCGCATGCAATGGACTGACACTCAACAAATGAGGCGACCGAAAGCTCCAGAGCACAATACTCACCTTCTATCTTGTACAGTGCTTTCCACTTGACCAGGAACTTCCACTGTGTTTCATTCATTCCAGACATGTTTTGAGCACGTACTGTGTACCTGACCTTTCACATTTGAATCTTGTGAGAGACGTGACAGGAAGTACAGGCTGCATATAACCATTTCTCAGATGGGGAAGATGCCCCAGGCAATTGTACGGCTAAGGTCATTGATCCTCTAATGCCGCATTAATACTTCTGCCAGGTTTCATCCCCTCATTCTGGTCTGTCTGGGGATGCACTTCCTAGAGCTAACTCATAGGCTCGATGTTTGCCTGAGGGGTGGGGCAGGGCAGAGGTGCTATCGAATGTTTTGTTTCCTGCAGTGTTACCAGCACTTTCATGGTGTCTGTGACATGGTGTGTGCTTGATAAATCCACTTCTGCTCAACCGTCTCCCGGCCCCCAGGGACCCCCGTCCACTCAGGATAACATCCAAACGCTTGCACATCCTTTGCCCTCCAGGCTGCCTGGGACCCCTAACTTGTCTCTCCTGTGAACAGCAAGGACACCAGCATGCCACCGTCTCCTTGCTCCTCTGTGCCCCCAAGAGACCAGATACCTTAATGGCAAGGCCGTTTCTCTCACCTCTGTATTTCCCATTCCCACACAGGGCCTGGCACATAGTGGGTCCTCCATAAATGTCTGTCAAAGGGATGCTTGAAGGAAGCATGGCCACTCAGGGGGGCTGTGGGGGTGAAGTGGGTTCCCCTTGTTCATTCGCCTCGCCTGGTGTTGGGCTCTCCCTGTGGGGCAACTGGTCTTTGCTGGCCCTTCCAAAGCGCGTGGTGTCACGGGTCTGCAGCTGTGTGTCTGGCGTGAGCTTGCATCCATTGTTGCAATTTGCAAGGCTGAAGCCATTTCATTAAAAGGGACGGAAGTGAATCTGAGAGGCTGTTATCGCTGTTATTGTTTTCTGCTCACGTCCTGGCAGCGAGGGAATCCACGGGGGGCCTGGGAGTGAGCTCCCCGCTCATACCCCACCCCCGGCCCAGATGGTGTCGGGAGGTGGCTGAGATTCTGGGCCCAGATCTGAAGTCAGGGGTTCAAAGCCTCTCCACGTGCACCGCCCTCTTGGTGCGTCTGAGCCGCGTGCGTGTGCTTCTCCCCAGGAGGCAGCCGGAGCTGGGTAAGCCAACTGTGCTGAGGGGAACCTTGCCAAGCCAGAGCACGCTTTCATTGGCCTAAGTTTGCGTCACTGCTGAATCCAACCTGGTTTTACACAAGACTCGACAGAAAATTATTAGCTCTGAGAGCTTGTCTTCAGTTCCTCCCCAAAGAGGGCTATCTGGAGCCCAAGAATTGACAACCCAGGAGAAATCAGGTGGGCAGCTCGGAAAGTCATTTTCTCCTTCCCCAGTCCAAGCTCCCTCTGTGGCTCCATCAGGGCTTTGGCCGTTGTCGGCCATGACTTTCAGAAGTCCGGGGCCTTCGATGGCTGTCCGCCACGCTCCTAATTCAGTACCGATTCCCACTGGCATTTCCAATATCCTCTGCTTTCTCTCTCACAACTCCCCTCTAATGGCCCTCTGTTATTGCCAAACTGCCATTTCTGTGGGTTGAACTCTTATTCATCCTTCAAGGCTGAAATCCAATGACACCTCCTCTAGGAAGCCTTTTCTGATTTCCCCAACAATTATCTTTTTTCTGCCTTCCAGTCACCTCTATTTTGAAAGGTACCTCAGTCTGTCTTGTACTGCATCATCTCGGTACATGTCTTCATCCCCAAGAGAGAGCCTATGTTTCCAGAGGGCGGCTAACAATCATTAATAAGGGAATACCCGCTCAGTGTCAGTGGCTCTAACCACGGGAAGGAGGCAGAGGATGCAGTCATTGTTTCTTCCCCTGAGCTAGATTCTCAATCTTATTTCCAAATTTGGCTAACAGCTCCAGTAGCTTCTCAGTTACATGAACTGAAACCTCGTTGTTTTGACCAAATGTTTTTTTCTTCTTTCTCCAGCCAAATGGTCAGTAAGTCTTATCATCTGTCCTCACAAACATCTCCCAAATCTAGCTTGCTTTCCAGTTCCTTTAGTATGGAAGCAGCCCTCCAAAGCTCTTCCCAAGCAAGGAAGCAGCTTCGGACCTGCCGTTCCTGCCTGGGGTCTGCACCAGCTGAGTCCTTTTCCCGTCGCCCCACCACAGCTCCGTTCTCCTGCTCACAAGCACCCTGCCCCTACTGCCTAAGTCCGAAGCTCGAACTCCACGGCCAGGCACTCCTAGACCCATGTGTCACTGCCGCCCAACCTACAGCAAGCCCCATGGAACCCCCCATTGCTCCTCAAACATCCCTGCATTTCAAGGTATCTCTGCAGTTTCTCCGGTCTAGAAGAAACTTCCAGGTCCCTCACCCACCTACCCACTCTCTACCCATCTTCCAAGGCCCCACTCCTTTATGGGAGTCACCTCCTTTATGACCCATCTCTCCCTTCGCACAGTTAAGGAATCTAGTCTTTGCTCCTACAACACATTGCTCCTACCTTGACGATATCAGTGGCCGCGTTGTGTATCTTCATTCACGCCTCTGACCCCTGCCTCAGCACCTGATCCCTTTGAGGGAGGGCAGGGCCCACATCTTAGTTTTTATATCCCCTTCCCCAAAGGTCTAGCCCCATATTTGGCCCATAGTAGGGGTTCAATCAATATTTGTTGAATTATTAAATAACTACTGGAGAAGTTGGAAATTAGAGAAGGCAGTCTTATGATCTACAGGGCAAGAAGGTATCTGCTATTGTTATTGTACTTGATTTGGTTGCTGTTATTTCTCAGCCATTGAGTAACATACAGACTTGTTCATCTGTCCCAGACTCTCAGGCAAGTTTCTGTTTTAAATATTCCATAGTTTATCAAAAAACTTAAAGTAGAACTACCCTATGACCCAGCAATCCAAAAAAAATCTAAAAACTCTAATTCAAAGAGATACATCCACCCCAATGTTCATAGCAGCATTATTTACAATTTCCAACATAGGAAAGCAACCTGATTGTCCATCAACAGATGAATGGATAAAGAAGATGTGGTATAGATATACAATGGGATATTACTCAGCCATAAAAAGTAACGAAATTTTGCCATTTGCAGAAACATGGATGGGCTTGGAGGGTATTATGGCAAGTGAAAGAACTCAGACAGAGAAAGGCAAATACTGTATGGTATCACTTATGTGTGGAATCTAAAAATGCAACAAACTAGTGAATATAACAAAAAAAGAGGCAGACTCTCAGCTATAGAGAATGAACTAGTGGCTACCAGTAAGGGGGGGAGAGGTAATATACGGATGGGGTATGGGAAGTACAAACTATTGGGTATAAGATAGGCTTACAAGGATGTATTGTACAACACAGGGACTATAGCCAATGTTTTGTAATAACTGTAAATGGAGTGTAACCTTTAAAAATTGTGTAGAAAGTAAAATTAGAAAGTACAACGAAGATCCCACACACGGCAACAAAAATCCTGCGTGCCACCCCTGAGACCCGGTGCAGCCGAATTAAAACAAAATATTCCATCTCATTGTCCCCCAGAGAACATTCAGATCAGACACCCCAATATTTTGTTTTGAAATAAAGTCCCTTCGAAAATATATTTAATGCTATATCTCTGCCCTGGGTTAGATGCCGGGAGAGGTACCCAAAACAACATTGTCCCTGCTTGGGGAGAAGGTCGCCATCTGCTTCTGGGACAAGGCACGCACGGACTAGAGTGTGTCTGATAACGATGCTTCTGATCATAAAGTCAGTCACCAAAAGGCAGCCTCCGTGGAAACAGAGCTGTAACTGTACTCTCGCTGTTATCAATCAGTCAGCAGTAGCAAGGAGCCTTTCAAATGGAGAGTGAAATCACCGCGTTTAGCAAGGCATCTTGGAGGTGCAGTTTGTTGAACCAGATGGATTGAAAGTGTCTCTATTTTCGTTGCCGGTTGGCCAGCACACCTTCTCCCACAACCATCTTCTTTCTTTTCCCTTCCACCCCTCATTCAGTCCCAACTGCCTTCTCTTTTCTTTCCAACAAATCTCCCTTTGTTTCTCTTGAGACTCTCCTGCCAGCCTGTCAAGAACTCTGCACGAAATAGTGTATTTCTGTCAAGAGTTCCACGTGAAGGGTTGACTGTCCTTTTGACCACCGGCGGCGGCCTAGGCGGCGTGCAGGGACTGCCTTGTCCCGATGCCTGTTGACTTCCTTGCCGGCGAGCCCTGAGCTGACTCAAGCCTCCTGATTCGGCTGAGACAATGAGATGGGGTCCACAGCCCTGTTCAGCTTCCAGATGCTCTTGCAGAAAGAGCCATGGAGAGGGGAGGATGCCTGAGGTCCTCCAATTTTGTGACCCCCCCCGGAGCAATCGTTCCACTCCAGCTCTGGACAGCATCACACAAACAAGTCAAGGTGAAGGGCCTCAGCTAGCTGCACGTCCCTGGACTAGGTCCCGCTCCTGTCTTTGGTTTCCCCACCTGCATGATAAGTAGGAGTAGGTAATCCCTAGGGTGCCCTCCTGGTCTGTCATTCCATCATTTCACAAAGATATAGCAGCTACAACTTGTTAAAAATGTGATTCTCTCTTGGGGATCAAAAGTCAATAGAAAAAGAAATGGTCTAAGTAATTCAAAGACCCAGGAGGGACATTCTTTTAGGGAAGTAAGATAACAATAATAAAATCTCAGATCACGGTGCTTTTCCATCTCTTATCTGATTCTCCCAACAGTCCTGTGGGAAGAAAGCCAGCTACACAGGACTTTCCCCTGGACCATCAGAGCCACCGTGGACAGATTTTCAGGTTGTGCACTGCACAAGGGCAGTACATCTGAGGAAATGCCATTTGTATTAGAAATACAGACTAACTTCTCTGAAAGGGTGTGCTTGGTCATGAAGGACCCAGGGCTCCCAGCCGGCACGCAGGATTGTGCAAATGTTTGGGGAGCCCGTCACAACGCACCCACTTGTGAAAATACACGTGCACGGCTGCTGCTGTCCTGACCACACTTTAGATGACTCCTGAGAGCATCTAACTGGTCTCTTGGAGGGAAGGGGTTGGGGTCTCAGAAAGTGTACTCTGCAAAAGCACGTGTACCTGTGCCAAGCAAGGTGGCAGTGAGTGGGCGAGGTGTCAGTGTATTTGTTCACTGACCTCTGATCTCTGAAACACCCGCTGGGGCAGAGCCAGGCCAAGCCCAGGGGACACACCCACACAGCCACGGCGGCACCTGATTCTTAATGGGACACACACACTCTGGCATCTATTTTAAAAGAGGCCGGAGATATTGAGTGTCTGTGCTGGTGAATTTTAGCTGATGGGGCAGATTAAAGTCAGGTTGAGAACTTTCCCCACCCTGGCCCTGTCCCCTCGCTTCCCCTCCTCCATCCTTCCCATCGTTACCTGAAGGCCATGTCCGGGGCCCCTAACATAGGTGGAGGGGCCATCTGCGCCCATCTCTGCTGTGCCAAAGCCAGACTGCTTATGGTTGCTTGGGTTAATAGGCTGACTCTCAAAAAATGTTGCTGAAGGTAGAGTGTCTTTTTCTAATTTGCACAAAGGCACCGTTTGGCTCCCAGTGGGCAGGCAGGCCACGGCACATGCACGGGGTTTTCCTCGGTCCACGCTTTGTGGCAGATACCAAAGGTGCTTTCCCAAGATACACGTTGGATCATCCCACTCCCTCCCTCAAACACCTTCTATGGCTCCCCACTGTCTGTGAGAAGGCTTTGCAAGGGTGGAGGGAAAAGGGCGTATTCCAGAACTTCGTGGTTCACATTATCAAAATACTGTGATTTCCAGGTTCCCCCAGGTTCCAGGTTCCCCCCCGATGTAAAATGTTGGAAGTGATGAGGATCGTGGAGAGGGGTGGAGAGGGAAGGTGTGTGTATTATAAAAAGGTCTGCTCAGGGATCTGACACCCCACCCTGACTAAGAAACACCCTCCTTCAGGATGCAGTTTAGACCGCGCTACGGCGTTCAAGGTCTCCTGAGAGCAGTCCTCACCCAATTACCCAGCTTCTCCTCCGGCCATTCTCCTTCACACAGCCCACAGTCCACTCAGGTTTTCCCCCACTATCTAGACGCCACGGTCTAGATGCCACTTCCTCTGTGAAACCCTCCTTGATTTTCCAGGGCAAATGGCTCCCTTCTTCCTTTGTGATTCCATATCCTGACCAGACAAGAGTTGAGACGTGCGTGCATCCGGGGTATAAATGATATTATTACTCCGCTGGATATCTTTATGGTTTCGGCTTTTTGGAGGAAGGAAGAGGAAAGAGATGTGTGTGTGTGTTCGTGTGCGTGTGGAGTATGTAGGTGTCTGACTGGGAGGGAAGCGTTAGGGAGAGAAGAATGGCAGGATTCCGTGGCCTGAGTCCCCTGCCGTCTGCAGAGGGGACTGGTTTTGCGTGTTGACGGAGGGTCCAGGGCACAGCATCATCTCGAGGTGGGTAAAGGATTTCTCCTGGCCCTCCCTCAGCCCCAGACCCCACGGTCCACCTCGGCCCCCTAAGCAGATTTGGGCGCCGCCAGACTCTTCTGTGGGTGGGTAAGCTGGTGATCTCCTGGTGCGAAGGTGAAGGATTAAGCAGAGATGTTCTGTAAACTGGTGTCTGGACCCCACATGTGCTCTGTGACGGGTGCTTTCCTGCCACCTATGCCACACCTATGCCACACTGCCTGTGGCGAGTGGGAAGGATGTTGAGAGGTGGCCCTTGATCTCACAAACAGCTTGAGATACTGGTCAAGCCACACAGCTTGTAGGATCTTAGTTCCCCGACCAGGGATCGAACCCGGGCCCTGGCAGTGAAAGAGCCGAGTCCTAACCACCGGACCGCCAGGGAATTCCCTTGAGATACTTCTTAATGTTGAAAATCCGGCTGTGGTCAATCTATCCAGACATTATTCATTCCATACATGCTTTGCTTACTCCAGCTCATAAAGCTGATAGCAACTGCTAACATTTTTTAAACCCCTACTGTGTACCCATCCTTTATGTAGATCATCTTATTTAATGCTTCTGATAGTCCTGCAATATGTTTATTATTCAGCGCATTTAACTGAGGAGGAGAAAAAGGATCAGAAACTCAGCATCTCCTGTGCTGGGATCAAACAGAAAGTGGTGGGAATGACACGGAAACCCAAGTCTGCTGTACTCCAAGGTCTGTGATGCTTCTTCCATGCTAAATAGGAGCTGATATCTCCTCTGCCTCCAAGGTCATTTCTGAGTTCTTACCCTGTACTTACTTGATTCAAGGCGGAGTTCAGATCTAACCCAGATCTATTAGACTCCATGCACAGTTACCATGGTGGTTAAGAACTCAGTCCCTGCAGTCACGTACACCTGAGGTGCATGACATATTAGTTGAGTGACCTTGGACAAGTAGCTCAACTTTTCTGAGTGTATTTCCTCATAGAGTTGTGAAGGGGATTCCATAGGAAGATACATTTAAGAGTTTAGCAGAGTGTCTGGCATATAGCAAGTGTTCAATCAATGATGGCTGTTAAAGTTATTAATTATCTACTCAATAAGCATTAATGGAGGACAGACTGTGCGAGGTGTAGTAGCCATTCTTTGGATGGACACTGTACCCTATGCATGCGTCCCAGTGAATTCAACTCTGCCCTTCCTTCCTTCCCGGTCTTTGCCAGGGCCTGCGTTGCATACGGAGTGGAGAACTTCCCTCCCCCGAGGCCTGCGGTGAGCTGCTGCTCTTATTTATCATTTAGGAAGCATCTGCTCTTTGGTGAAATATCACCCTTGTGAACAAACACAGTGCAGGCATTTGACCTTTCTCGATGAGCACTGGCTTCTTTGCTCACTGCCAGGAATGAAGCAGATTCGAGCGGGAGGCATGTGTCAAAGGACCTTTCAAAGGGGCCGCCAGATGGGTGCCTGGGTGATGACTCTGGGGCTGAGAGCAGCAGACAGGATGGATTGGAGGCTGCAAATGAATAAACCTTATCCTGTTATTCCGATGGGCCAAGAAATCTCCCCAGACATCCGCAGGTGACATCAGCCTGGCAGATGCCAAGAGAGCAAGGTGGACCCCTGCTGCCATGATCTGTGCCACCACACATTGGTCTCCCCCTTATGTCCTGGACAGCAGCATTTGCCACCTGTCAGCCATGATCAGAGGGTGCAGCTGGCCAGGCCCTCTCAGGTGAGTCTTCAGGTGGCATCACTGAGCCCGCTGGAGTTTGCAGTGGCATCTCTGAGTAGCCTCCGTGTCCTCCCAGGGTCTGCGACCAGGAGTTGTCTGGGATGGAGGCTGGAATCACCAGAAGGGAAAAAAGGGACTCTGTACAGTAAAACTCTCCAGACGTCGCACTTGGACAAGAGAGCAAAGTTGTAGTCCTAACGTCACTGCCGAAGGGTCATCTCTCCTCCTGGGGTCTTTAGAGGGCTCTGCTGAGGAATGGCTCATCCATGCAAACTGCGGTTCCAGTGCAAGGGGCTATTATTATTAATTGGTTTCCTTCGTTCACAAGCATTTAATGAGACCTACTGTGTTCCAGATTTTTTGCTAGGAACAGAGGGACGCAGAAATGAACTAATCAAAGTCGTTGCCTTTGTGGAGCTCAAAGTCTTTAGTGGGATCAGGGGCAGGGGCAGAGGTGGAGAGAGGAGAGGTGCAGAGTAGGCGAGACAAGGTTCAAGTTACCAGCACAAAGGAAAAGACTCAAAATTCTCAATGCTGTCCCTGAGAAATGATGCTCTGGCAGGCTCAGGACCTGCAGAGCAGGCTGGTTTGGGGCTTGAGAGCAAGGAGCATGAAACAGGCATGGAGTTGGAAAGCACTGCAAACGTACAGCAGACGGAAGCGACACATATTCCTGGGTAGCAGGGCCAACGAGGCAGTGGGGTCTGAGATCTGAAATGCAGCTTGTGGCTGAACCACAGACACCCTGGGGAATTTCTTCCGAAGGCAAGTAGGGGCCACTGAAAATGTTCAGGTTGTGTTTGAGGGCGTTCATAGTGTAGCATCTTATAGGCTGTGCTGGGTGGTGGGACGGCACAAGACTGGAGGCAGGAAGGTTAGTGAAGCGGCTATTGCACTCAAGCAGGAGGGATGGAAATGAATATCTCAGATCTAACAATTTCTGTGGTCACCTTCCTGACCCATCCCCAACCAGGATCTGAACACGGATGAGCTGGAGATACGGCTGGAATGTTACCGAGGAGGCAGTAAGGAGACGACACATGGGAGAGTAGAGAAGGCAGGAAATATTTTCAACACGAGGAGTTGCTGAAAGGAGCTCGCCTTGTCGTTCCTCTGACCCCTCTTTTCATCTGCCTTATTTGCTGCCGGGATCTCGGATTCTGCAAATGCATTAAGAACAAACAAACGCAGGGAAAGCAATGCAGACTAGACAGGAGACCTTTCTAGGCTGGCGAGTGGAGATGGCAGGCGGTCTTCACTAACCCCTTTCCCATAGGGTGGGTGGGCTGGGTGGAAGGCAGGACACAGGCAGCTGTGATGGAGCTCGCTCAGGTCTCTGCCACTCAGTCACTGGGTAACGTTGACCAAGTCCCTTAAAACCCTGAGGCTGGGGCTTCCCTGGTGGCGCAGTGGTTGAGAGTCCGCCTGCCGATGCAGGGGACGCGT
>NC_041222.1:5904726-5920249 GCF_002837175.3 Physeter macrocephalus
CGCGGAGCGGCTGGGCCCGTGAGCCATGGCCGCTGAGCCTGCGCGTCCGGAGCCTGTGCTCCGCAACGGGAGAGGCCACAGCAGTGAGAGGCCCGCGTACCGCAAAAAACAAAAAACAAAAAAACAAAAAAACAACAACAAAAAACCCCTGAGGCTTAGTTTCCTACTCTTATAATGTTTAAGTGTTATGATGTCCGGAGGAAAATATACATAAATTGAGCAATTATCGTTAGCTTCTTTTCCCTGTCATTTAAAGGAGCTTGGTGATCAGTGCTTGTTGTAGCTAAAATACTGCCATGGGAGTATTCTTTCTCTAGTTCAGCTTTAACTCAAGCTGTGGATCTTTGTTAGGTTACGGTTCTCAGGACACAAGTTGAGTTTTTCAACTGTTAGCAGTCATTTACACCTTAGTATGAGTGAATCTTAATTTACAAGTGGTTCCAGCTAGACGGGTCTTTACAGATGATACAGGACAACCCACTTGTTTTAGTACTGGGGTTCCTGTAGTCTAGGGAAGTGAGAGAGAGGTTCTCAAGGTTCTAGAGGGAGATAGAGAAAGAACCGGGATTAGAGAGCTCAGGTCTCCTGTGGCTTAACTTCTCCTCTTTCCATTATTCATGATGAAAATTTATTTATTTATTATTTTGATAGCAGGCAGATACTGGAGCCTGAGGTTGAAACATGGAGATGGCTGAGAAGGGAAAGATTTAACTCCTCAAGGAGGTGACGTGTGCTGCCACAATTTTTGAGGGTTTTGGGAGCCCTGCAGATAGGTCTGCCCAGTGTGATTGCAGGACTGTAGCCCAGGTGATCTCGAACGTGGTGATCTTGAGCTCTTCCGACGGCTCGCTGAGATGTGGAAGGTGGCAGCTGTGTGACACTGGGCGAATTGCTTTGTCACTCAGAGCCTCATTGTCTTCCTCCGTACAACGGGAACATTCTTGTAACCTACCTATCCAGGTCTTATCAATCTGTGGGTTCACACGTTGCCACATTGACTCTAATAGCCAGATCTTGATAGCGCCAAGCCTTCAGACACCAGGACTTCAGCCCCCGCAAGGGCTCTTCCCCGGTTTGCAGGAGTCCTCAGATCAGGAGTGTCCCCTGCGTCCTCATGAAGAAGCTTGTGCATGAGTTTTGTCCTTATCTCTGGGTTTCACCACTGTTTCTGCAGTGAAAACTCACGCTTCTTACCAAGGATGTTGCTTCCCAGCATCCCACGGCCACCTTCCCCATCTGCGGGGCAAATGTGCCCTCTTCCCAGCTCCTCACCCTCTTCCCACTTCACCCCACCTTGTCACCTGACCCCCCAAACAATGCCTCTGCACCCACATTTCATCCAGTTCTCACGAGAGCAGCTCATGTAGTGGCTAGGGGCCCCATCCGTCTAAGGGTGCAATGGGGGTTGGACACCAGGCCATTCCTCCACTGTCCTTATCTCCCTTGGGTTCTGTCCAAGCCGAGCCCTCCCTGCCCCCGCCCAAATGACAAAGTCTCTGGAAGCAAGGTGGTGCTTCAGAGTGTGGGCTGTGGAGCCCACTGCCTGTGTTCAGTCCCACCTCCACTGACACTAGCTCTGTGATCTTGGGCAGGCCATGTAACTTCTCTGTGCCCCAGTTTCCTCATCTATAGAAAGAGAGGGTGGTAATCTCTGCCCCAGGGTTGGATTTCAGCTTGAATGAGTGAGTAGAGCCTGGCAGGTGGTGAGGGGTCAGTAAATGTGTGTAATTAACATACGTATCAACTCACACAAAAAGACACACTCTGGAAAGAAGCACGAGTTTCCCTCCACCCACCATGAGCCCCAGGATCCAGCTAGGATCATTTGTTCAATAATGTGTCCTACTCTCTAGAGATCTCTGGACAATATTACCTTCTCTTGTCAGCGACACATAGCTAGCCGGCCGCAGGATCCTTCCTGGAACTGGGCTGGGAGGAGGAAAGTACAGGGAGCACGTCACAGGGTGGATTTCCTGGGGAGCAGCTTCTGGTACAGAGATTAGCAAGCAGGATGTTTATAAGGAAACGCTCTTGGGAAGGAAGAAGGGATGGGAAGCTGAGCTGAGTTACAGCCCCGAGGACAGCCAAGCCACAGAGCACTCTGGATCCGGAGGGTCCTTTAGAATTGTCCTGAGTGAAGCCCATGGGCTTCCTTCCCCAGCATTGAACAGTCACTGGGTGCAGGCCACCCCGGGGAAAGGGGCGTGACTAAAGGCCAGGCCAGCCCTCTTCAGCCGAGGGCAATTTCCAGAAAGAACTACAAGCTGAATGCTGTCTTCCACCAACACTTTCAGTGGCCCAGGCAACAAATCCTTCATTCTTTAAAAAAAAATTTTTTTTATATTGGAGTATCGTTGATTTACAATGTTGTGTTAATTTCAGGTGTACAGCAAAGTGATTCAGTTTTATATATATGAATATGTATATATATATATATATATATATATTCTTTTTCAGATTCTTTTCCATTGTAGCTTATTACAAGACATTGAATAGAGTTCCCAGTGCTATACAGTAGGTCCTTGTTGTTTATCTATTTTATGTACAGTAGTGTGTGTCTGTTAATCCTAAACTCCTCATTTATCCCTCCCCCCCTTTCCCCTTTGGTAACCATAAGTTTGTTTTCTATGTCTGTGAGTCTGTTTCGGTTTTGTAAATAAGTCCTTCGTTCTTGAAGCGGGGCCTGCGTGACTCAGCTTTGATCCATGACAAGCCAGGACAGGGTGGTTCCAGGGGGTCATGCTCGGGGACCTCCCACTCAACATCCTTGCAGGCACATGAGCAGACTAGAGCCAAATTCCTCAGCAGGGCAATGCTTATCTCTACAAATTGGCTTCAGCCTTTCCATATTCTGCCATATATTTCCTCCTTCCCCACACACCTGCTTCTTCACCCGCAAAGAGCTTTCCGCGGATCATACCATATCCTTCCCTACTTCTGTGCCATTGCACATGCTGTTCCCTCCTCCTGCAATGCCCTTCCACCCCTTCTCCTCATTACTTGGGAAACTTATCCTCATTCTTCCAGCTGCAGCTCAAATATCACCTCTTCTCATGTTCCATCACATTTTGAACATACCCTGAATATTCATTCATTCTGTCATTCAACAGATATGGGTCCTAAATGGAGACTGTGCCAGGCTCTGAGCTACCACGCCCCGTACCATGTGCACGCGTATCAGCTTCCCCTGCTAGTAAGGCTAGGACTGTGCTTGATTCATGTGAATGTTCCGAGCATCTCGTCTAATGCCCAGCACAGAGCAGTAGCTCGTTAAAGGCTTGCCTCATAAATGAATGGAATGCAGTGAATGGGGGAGTCAGGGCAGGTGAACTCCCAGTCTCCTTCCAGCTGGAATCATGTGTGGATTTGCACTTCTCAGTCTGATGTGGGATACAGGGATTATGCTGCCTTTGGCTGACATCAGTGAGCACCTACTAGGTTCTGGACACCGTGGGAAGCCCCAGAGTGGCAACGTCCCTGCTCTCAGAGGGTTTATTTCTGATGGGACATAGACACATTCATTCCCAGAGTATCACCTGAGCACGAGATGGGGTGCGCTCAGTGCCTAGAGAGAGGGGCAGAGACAATGCCTCTGGTCTGGGGGAAGGATGAGCGGCCTTGGGGAAGGCTCCATGGACGAGGGGTCAATAAGCTAAGACTTGAAGCAGGGGCAGGATATGGAGAAGGAGGCAGGAAGTCCCAGGATCAGTTGTGGGGAAAGTAAGTTTTCCGTTTTGGAATGTATTTATAATAATTAGATACATTTATTTTTCCCCTACACATAAAACTGAATTTTGCCTTTAGTATCATCCGGCAACGTTACCTAAAATATGTTTCCCTGGGATGTGGGTTTGGGGAAGTGTTAATAGATGATCTTCGAAGAATAAAATGTTCCCCGGGCAATTAGAAACAAAGTTGAACAAGGCTCTCCACTGCACGCCTTATCAGAGCCTTTAATGTGCTGATGGGGAGACAGAGCAAGGAACATTCCTCTGTTGTGGGACCTCAGAATCATTTCTTTCGAGCCTAGCATTTCTGCAAACGTGTTCTGGGGAGCCATCTGGCCTCCGTCTCTCTCCCTGTCAGTCAAGATGGGTGCTGGGGCAGGAGGAAGGTCATCAAGGTCATTTTCAGGGGACAAAGGAGCCAGCTCCAGGTCTTACATTCCCAGGCTAATACTGTAAGGAAGGGGAAAGGGCCCAACCTTGGCTGAGCTCCTACTTTGTGCCTGACGCTGCATCTCTGGTTGACGGTGTAGCAATTTTCTACCCATCACCCCACCAGTCAGGTATTCTTATCTCTGCTCCACAGAAGAATGAAACTCAGGGAGGCCAGAGGATTTGCCCAAGGTCCCACAAGAAGGAAGCCGCAGGGTTGGGGCTTGGTCCTAGGCCCATCTGATTTCAGCATCCGCGCTTGCCCTGGAGTCTGCTCCCACACTGTAACTCAAGATTTCTTCTGATAAAGCTCCCCAAATCTAAGAATCAACTCCCCACTGAGCTCTCTGTGTGGCCCCAGACTCCCAATGTCTTCCTTTCCCCACTGGTGGGAGCTCAGCTTCTAAGGGTCTCCTCTACTTTAGCTTTTAGAGAAAGATCCTCCTCCCCCATGGGCTAAGAGTGACTCTGCAGGACAAAGGGCTTCGAACCCAGACACTGTTCCCACATACTGCCCTTGGCTTCCTTCTGTCTCTCCTGACCCCTCACCCCACACTCCAGGGAGGAGACATGCCTTCATAATGGAGGGCCTCGTTCCAGCCTCACCATATTCCACACCCAGGATGGAGTGGTCCTATTTCAGGGGAAGGAGAGCAGACACACTAAATCACCAGGTGGATTAAAGCTCCGCTTGGCTGGAAATGGAGTTGTTTTTGCAAAAGTCCTTCCTTGATTCCTGCATTGTCAGAGGTTGTTTTAAATTTTATGTTTTCCGGTCTTTTAGCGTTCTGCCTGATTTGCTCTCACACTTTACTGGACAATTTTTTCAAATATTACACCTCAGTCCTGCCAGACTTTGGAGGTGGGGAAGTTCAGACCTTCCAGGCTCTAATGGATGTGGAGCTGAGGGAAAGGGCTGGTGCTTAGGGGGACTTGGGAGCTGCACACCCCATCCCCATGGGAAGCCTGACTGCCCCATGCAGGGAGAGTTTGGCTGTCTATGCTCTGTGCTCCGTCTCCTTGGCAGCCTCTAGGAGAGGCTGTCTTGTCCAGTGGTTAGGGCCATGGCTCCGCAACACTGCAGGCCACTTGCTTGCAGTGAGCCCCTGGGCAGGGCATTTCACCTCTCTGTATCCTCTAATGAGGGAAACAAGTATACTTGCTTCATAGGGTGACTCTGAGATCTGAGCTATTACATGCAAAGCACCTGGAACACACCTGGCACATAGTAAGGCCTCAGCAAATGTCAGCTGACATAACCCTAAAAGCTTTCGTTTACTGAACCCTTGCTGTGTAGTTTACGCATATCAACTTGTTTCATTCCTATAAATAATGCTGTTTGATTGACGCCATTTGGCAAATGAAGAAACTGTGCCACAGAGAGGTTGAGTAACTTCCCCCACATCACACAGCTGGTCAGGGAGGACCAAGAATTGAACCCAGGTCTGTTGGATTCCAATATCCAAGCACCTTGTACTTCCTACCTGGTGTGAAAGTATTTGAGTAAATGCCTTCTGCTCCCTATGAGAAATGAGGTTTCTAGAGAGCAGAATCCTCTTCCAGCTCACCTTTTTAACCCTACAGCACCTCGGCACCTCACATGGATCATTGTTCTGTAGGTATTTGTGGAATAAGTAAATGGTCTCAGGGAGAAAGGAAGCTCACATTCGTTGAGTCCCTACTGTGTGCAGATGCTTTGTCAGGCTTCTCTTTAGAGTCTCACGGGGCAGGTGTTATCTTTGTTTCACAGCCGAGAAAGTGCCAGAGGACTCTCTTAGCTCCAAAATTAAGAAAGGAGATTAGATGTTCGATGACCTTTTAATGGCCTTTGCAAAGATACACTTAGAAGGAAATGGAATTTTAATATGAAAGGAATGGCAGAAAGGCAAAGATAATGCAGTCAACCATCACTCTCTAGTAGAAGGCAGTGCCATGGTAAGCAGAGAGACTTGAGAAGCAAACAAAACCTTCCCTAACCCTGGCTCTATCACTTTTTAGCTGGGTAACATCAGACTAGCTCTTTGAAATCTCTGAGCCTCACTTTTCTGTAAACTGCAGACAATCAGCCTACAAATATTTACTGAATGTCCACCATGCGCCAACCCCAGTCTAGGCGCTGCAGGTCGAGTAGTGAACCAGCTGGCAGAGTCCTCTGGTTTGGAAATGAGTTAGAAATGATGACAAGCTGTGCATTCATGCCCTATCATAATGGTGGGGTTAGAGCCAAGAACATTCACCATTGGATTGGACGTAGAGTATAACGAAGGGAGAACAATTTAAGATGACTCCTAGGTCTTGGGCTTGGGCAGTTGAGGGGAGACTGCTGCTGCTCTTTATTAAGATGGGGGAGACTTGGGGTGAAGGGAGGGGGTAGGAATCAATGGTTCTGACTTGAGGGTATTAAATTTTAGATGCTTGAGGACATTAAATTTAAAGTTTCAAATGGAGATGCTGGGAGGGCAGCAGATTGGGAGAGAGGTATCAGGGGTGTGTATATGTAGGGCAGTTTAAGCCATGGGGGCAGCTGAGACCCTCTAGAGAGTGAGGTAGAGAAGAGGGCCGGACAGAAGGTCTGGGAGAGCAGAGGGGCAGCAAAGGAGACTGAGCAGGTGAGCAGGTACAGTCAGGGAGCTGAGAGGAAAACAAGGAGAGTAAAGTGTATGCATATCTGCAGAAGAAATCATCCCAAGCAGGGGAGTAAACCATATAAAAGCTGGTGGAAGATCAAGTAAGAGGGGGACAGAGGCCTTGCTGTTGGTTTGGCCGAGGTGAGTCACAGATGACTCTGATAAGAGTCTTAAGGGGATGGTGGGATGTAAGCCTGATTGGAGAGGGATGAAGTTAAGATGGGAGTTGAGAAAGTGGGCATAACACATACGGGCAGATCTTCCAGATAATTTTACTGGGAGATATAATAGCTGGAAGGGTCTCTGAAGTTAACAGTGTTTATAAAGGTAGGTGTCATTATGACCCATGTATGCCATTGAGAGGAAGAAATGGATTTGTATTTCAGTAAAACAATTAATACACAGTGCCTCAGACATAGAGCTTGATAAATAGGGGCTATTATTATTATCATTTACCACATATTGAGCGAGAACCTGTAGTGCTCCAGGGGCTATTTTTTTAAGTCGATGTATTTATTTAAAATAACACTAATATAGTCCTGGGGCACACCGATTCCAAGAGGGTGTTGGCAGCAGATTTCATTATAATTACTTAGCAGCTAAATAATAAGGCTTGTTTTTTAACTTACAGAGTCACTAAATAATAGAGGGGAAGGAAAGAGTAGTGCTGATCCAATAGAGATTCACGCTCGTATTAATCTTCTCTAAGCATTCGTTTGGTCGGCAACCTTGGGCAAAGCTTGTATCTAAATGGTTAATCAGGGCCCAGAGTGTTCACGGATATTCGGAAGTCCACACCTTTTGGCTCCTTTGTGTTGTCATGGGATCACATGACTAGTTCTTGTCAAAGAGCTGTGAGTGAAAGTGATGTGTGACATGATTGGGCTGGAACATTTAATTGTCAGAGTAAGACACCTCTTACCTGGGTGGTGACCATGGAAGCACACATCAGGATGGGACTTTCATTAGCCTGGACTGCAATCAGCAGAGTCCCTTGAAGACCCATGTACCATCAACAAGAAATAACCCATTTTTCTATTAAACCACCGCATCTTTGGGGATACTTGTTTCTGCAGCATATCCTTGCCTCTCCTGACTGAATCAGCAGGATAGTTCACTGGTGATCACCAGTGAACTAGACTGAGATATTCCTGTACTGAGATGCTCACTGTCCAGCAGTCAATCCAGCAGCTTCCATAAAAGCACGGTGGGGGTTATGTGTGTTCCTACGGGGAGATGCAGGGTGCTATGGGAATGGATGGCAGAGAGGGACATAACCTATGCCAGGAATGCAGGAAGGCTTCCCCAAGGAAGGGATGTGCAAGCTGAGATTTGAGGGGTCAATGGCAGTTAGCCAGGTGAGGGAGAAGCTGGGGTGAGAGGGCATTCTGGGCAGAAAGATTTGATGCGCTTGAAAGTCTAGAGGCAACCGGGAGTCCGGCCCAATTCAGAGATGAAAGGAACAATGTGTTTGGGATGTGTAGGGAGTGAAGGAAAGAGTGACTCAAGATGAATGACTCAAGGGCAGACATAGTCAGGGCTTAGGTGGTGGAAGGCTTTGTCATTTTTAAATGCATTTGGTACTTTATCCTAGTTTTAGACCTGGGTCTAGCACCTTCCTAACGCCCAGCCACTGCCCTTTTCCTAAGTTGAGTCAAGGAGGTATCTGGAGCTGAAGTGTTTAACAGGGGCCACTTCCAAAGCCAACCCACCCAAAGCCTCCTGGTCTCTGGAATGGGAGGGGGAAGGAGCCTTGAGTCCTTATGGCAGCTGAGGGAATGATGACAAGTCACCTTATGGAGCTCTTTGGAGCTTACCCTCATGTTCTTAGTGGATTGCTACTAAACCCCGGTGGCAGGAAGTCAGACATCACCAAGCCCATTCTAAGCCCGGCAGCCTAGAGCATTCCAAAGATTTAAAATTCACTTTCTTCCTCTCTTGGATTCTGAGGGAACTTTGCACAAAATCAACAGACAAATGGGAAGTCAAGCTTGACTTTCTACAAAGCAAAGCAGTTCCCCATTCCCAGCGCCAAGTGCTGGTCCAAGTTGATCTGAAAAATGTGAAGGTGGCCTCATACATGAGGCTTGAAGGAGGTTCCCTCCAACTTTCCCCCACAATTACCCTGAATCTCTATCTAGATCATCCCCAACTGTCTGCCTCCAGAAAATTTATGGCTGGATCGTCTCTCCATCCTGAGAAGAAAGGCCCTTTGGAAACATAAAGAGAATGTGCAAGTTTACCCCTAAAATATTGAGGCACTGAGCTGGTCCAGCTGCCCAGCTCTTGGCTGGGACTGTAACCTGGCCAGGCTGCCACAAGGAAGGAAAGACCACAATAAAGAGATGTTTGGGGGTTGAGTACCTCCTCGAACCTTGGCACTCTCATCATTCCATGAAGCAGGCAGTAAGATTAAAGGGGGAAAAGGTCCCCTGCCTGTGAACATGTGTGAAATATTGGACAAGAGGGCAAGCCTTTAACATGCTGGGACCCAACCTGCCCATTAGTGAAACATGGCCTAGAATTTCAGATCCTTCCTTACAATCACATGAATAACTCCTCCTCCTGTGGGTGGAGCTAGCAAAGTGTGGCCAGAGACCATACATACGTCTTCAATACCGTCCCTGAAAGCCTAGGCTGATGTCCTGAACTCACATAATTGGACTGAAGGCCACACAGAGGGTGTGACATTCCCCTTTCCGAGCTGGCACAGACATACTCAAGACCCTGCCCTCTCTCTTCTCCTGACCCCTCTTTTGCATCTCTCCTTATTGTCATTAACTTTCATGTCCAAGTTCAAAAAGATGGTGGGAAGCTGGGCCCTGGGTTGGGAGGGCTGGTTAAATAACTGCTCCACTTATATGTTTTGCTCCCACCTCAAGGCCTGGATGAGAGAGCTGTGAAACAGAGCAGCGCATTTCAAGCCCACATGATCCTAAATGTGTTTCTTATTTTTAAATTGGGCTTATTTATACATTCAACTGTTACTTTTTATAAATGCAAATGGAATAGCAATGAAAAGCCTCCTCTCTTTTTGTATCACACATGGACTCCTCAAAGTTTTGTACACCCCGGGGTTCTCCCATCCCAACTGCATCACTCTGACAGAATTGGTCCAGTATCTGTAGAAGGGGCACTAGCCTGTCTTTACATAGGCCTTGGGCATGGTCACCTGTGACATTTTCAGGACTTGGAGGTCTGGTTGACTCTGAAAACTTTCTTTTGTGAAATATCTGACCAAGTTTATACTCTTGGAACTTGAGAAGGTGGGGAAGGGGGACTTGGATCCAACCAGCCTTCTTCTCATCCAAGGTTAATGCATTGCCCCACTCAATGTCAATTGCAGTTTCATTGTCAGAGTCTCTCAGGGAACTTCATGTACTCAGCACTGATAGGTGGCTCTTAGGTGTTAGGGATCTAATGTTACCCAAGGCAGACTGAATCCTGGACTCTAAGGTTCTTACATTCTAGTGCGTCATGGACCCCGCCAGCAATGCAAACTCAGCCACTCAGTGTCATTAAAATCAAAGTCTTTCTACCTTTGATGCTGTGGAAGGTACTTGAGGAAACACGAAAGGCGCATAGTTATTATTATTCAACAGGTTTGAACTCTGTACCGGAAGTAGAATGTCAGATGAAGTTGAGGCTTCGAATGAGTCAGACCCAAGTTTGAATGTCGAACTCATCACGAATGAGCTGGGTGTAGGTTGGCAAACATCACCTCCTTGAACTCCAGTTTTCATCTTTAAAGGGGGATGTGAAAATACTAGCTCTGTAAGGTTATTGCTAAGATGAAATAAGAGAGTGTAAGTATAGTGGCTTGAATTCAATAAACATTAGTTTCATTTGTCTTCCCGTGCTTCCCACAGCACTGTGCTGGGAAATGCTTAAGAATAATTACCTTCAAGGGACTCCCAGTCTGGACTGTAAGCTTTGGGAGAACAGTTACGAGGTCTTTTTAGTTCTTTGTTGTGTCCTCAGCCCCATACCTGGCCCACAGTCAACGCTCAATACATATTTGTTACTTACTGACTCAAGGAACATGGATTTAAAGAACATCAAGCCAAGGTAGAAGACGACCAGTCTTTTGGGAGAGGTGCTCAGGGCAGCAAGTGGCAGAGATTGCGTGTTGTAATTTCCATGGTGATCAGGATAAGATAAGAGGGAAGAGCATTACAGGGAGCAGCGTGCTGCGTGATATTGACAGAGCATCAAGTGCAAGGTGGCAGAAGAGGGAATGTGGAAGATGAGGCTGGAGCAGTAGGTAGTGGCTGGGACATGGAGGACTTTGAACTTGACCCTTTGGGATCCATTTCAAGGCTTTATTCAGGAGTATGACACCGTTAGACTTGCATTTTGGAAAGATCACCTGGGATGGACGGGAGGGATGCAAATGTAGAGGCAAGGGGGTCCAGTTAGAAACTGTTGCAATGGGCTGGGGAGGAGATGGCCATGACTTAAGGTCATGGCAGTGGGAATGGGGAGGAGAGGAAGGTCCAGAAGTGGAGGCTGCACAGTGGTCACTGGGTATCCAGTGCAAGTCCTTGGGGGTGGAGGGTAAAGCCTTTTGATCTGTGTCTCCACCAAGTATGAAGCGGGGGCGGAGGGGGGGGTCTCTTGTATTCCCCATTGAGGGCTGGGGCACTCTCCTGGTGGAAGGTCCTTCTCAGAGCTCTCTGTTAAGGGGAGAGGGATCACTCTGCCCCCTCTTTACTCACCAAGGCTGTCAATCTGGTAAACAAAAGTTTTGTCAAACTGCCTTACTGAGAAGTAGTTTAAATTAACCTTGACTGTGGATTAATAAATAATAAGGCCTCAATGGCTTATAAGGAAATCAATTACACAATAAATTTTAAAGCAGCACGTGCTCAGCTCCAATCTAGCGGAGCCACGGCATTCTTGAACCATTCCAATGTGCCCAGACGCAATTCCAGGCAATTCTGTCACTCGGGGGATTAGACAGGATGCATTCAGTGCTGCAGTTTGCTGTGCCTTCCGGGATGGCTAAGGAACATTCGGTGGGTGAGGACGATTTGTGGAAAACAAGATAATTTACCCTCATTCTCTACCTGGAATGTATGGCACGTGATCTGGGCACGCTTCCACTTTGCATGATACCCAGGCTTTGTCGAGCTGGGAGGGACCCAGAGTTGTGTGACCCAGTAGTTCTCAACCCTTCTGGACTAATACTTTGTGATGTGCTCTTTATTTTCCTGAAATGGAATTCATAAATTAGATAACCCACCTAGACATCTCATTTAAAAAATCTATATAACGCCCTTGCGGCAAAGTAAATGAAAAATAAAAAGCAAAGTAATTTATAATAAAATAATATGTATGTTGCTATGTGAATGAGAGGCAATGACTAGATGGGGAGACATAATAGGCGTCAGATGATGGAAACTGATGGAAACTGGAATGAATGTGTGGAACTGGCCACTCACATATAGGAACAGTGTGGTCTTCAGAGGTGTGATTTTCTGAAACAGTGGAGATCAGAACAAAACAAGGTACAGTCCCTCTTTCATTTGCGTGGCAGTTGCATTCCGGAAAAATTCAGTGTATAGTAAAATCATGCAAAAATTCTTTGTGTCTGTATGTGAGATAGAACTAGGGTCTGGGCCCAGATAATTACAGCAGGGAATTTGCACTTATATGTCATGTGGGACATCCCCAAATCGAGTCAGGTATGGTCCAGTTTATTGGGCAGGGCCTTCCCGCATGCTGTAGGGCTGCCTAACATCCAAATGCCAGCAGTGCCCCATCCATCTTCCATGATAGCCAAAAGTACCTCTGGAAATGTCCAAACTGCCCCCATTGAGGCCCACAATTCTTATCCAACACCTTCATGGTTTGGATGGAGATACAGAAGGCTGGAGAAGGGCAGGGACTTGCATAAGCTCACACAGAGAGTTCCAGGTGGAGGGAGGCTGGAAGCCAGCCCTCCTGTCTGCCAGGCCAGGGCCTTCCCATCGGCCTGACTTGACTGCAGAGTGGGGTGTAGAGTGGGCCCTCCTCCAATGCCTTTGCAACCTGGCCTGTGGCGAGATCCTTTTGCCCAGTGGATGTCTATCCTTTAACCTGTCTGGTATGAATTCCAAGCTTCTGTACTGTGTGCCTGCTCTTAAAGTGAGATTCATCTGCATTTTAAGATATTACTATACTTTTTTCTTCTTTTTTCCCTGTTATCTTATTCTAAGCAAAGGTGGGTAAAGAACTATATTTAACAAAGTGTGCTTTACGATTTAAGGAACATTGAAAACACTCTTTTTGCATCAAAGTTTCTTCCCACCAGCTGCCAAGGATGTCTAAAATCCCCCCATACCTTTGAGTAAAGGCACTTAAAATCCTTTAAAATGCAAAAATTTCTTATTTGCTCATGTGCATTCTTCAGTAAACTCTCTCAGGTCCTCAGTTCCTTTATCTTTACAATGGAGATAATCATATCTATTTCCTAGGGTTGTTATGAGGATAAAACATGATTAATGCATACAGTTAAAACACTTTCCATGCAGTAGGTGGTAAAACCTTGTTTGCCTCCCACTTCTTCATGAGGAGTTCTGGTAGATACAAGGCACACAAACTGCTACCCTCTCAGGTTAATCTCAGGGCAGACATCACTAATCAATCTCAGCACTTCTATGCATGGACACCATTGTGGTTTCAGAACCCTTCTTGAATTAGAATTCCAAGACTAATCCAAGTTAGCACAGAAATTGATAGCTTTTGTTTATCTTTGCCTTAGCTAATTGCTGGACGTTAACTCCTTTCTTGTGAATGAGAGGTGAGAGAGTTCCTCCACTACCAGGGCCTGGAAGGATGGAGGAAGTTCTACAGAGAGGCAAAAGATAGCAGGGGAAGGATAAAGGGAACGTGCCTGGGCATGTCCACTGGAGGAGGGCACTGAGCACTTGACAAGAGAGCTGGGAGGCACACCACCTGGATCTTGCCTTCAGAAGTTAGCTACATGTGTGACACCTAGGACGTGTTGTCACACCTGGATGCTCAGGAAAGATTGCTCTCTTCCTTGCTTGCCTACTTCCTTCACTGTTTGCTCGGGCCTCTTTGTCCTAAGGCTCCTTGCTGCCATGTTGTCTACGTGGTTCAACCCAGATTTAATGCAATGATCATGAATAGCAATCACTAATATTTATCAAGCGCTTATCATGTACTAGAAATTCTTCTAAGTGCTTTCTGTGGATTCTGTCATTTTGTCCTCGAGATAGTCTTGGGAGATGGGTGCTATCATTGTCCCTCATTTTACAGATCAGGGATGTAAGGCCCAGGGAAGTTAAGTTATTGCTCAGGGACACAGCTAGCCCATGGTGAACCCAGGATTCAAATCCAGGGTTCTGCTGTTGAGGATGGCAGTGTCATGCAGCCTTCCAGTCCCAAAGTCAGGGTCTGACTTTGTGCTGGGATATGGGATGAAGGGCCCAGTGCTGACTTCAAGGGGCTCTCAGTCTGGGATCAGAGGCTCATGAGCCAGCTCTAGGGCCTTCCAGAGTTGACTGGTCAGAAGAGGAGGACTTATAGTCCTGTGGTTAAGCAGGTGGGGTGTTGGAGAGATTGAGATCCAGGTGCTGATGTAACGGTGGCTGAATTTGCACCCTGATGAGGCTGGGGGCAGTCCAGTGATGTAAGAGTTGAAGACACTAAGAATCCCCAATTCTCTGGTTTAACAGTCAAAGACTGTGTGCCCTTTGATCTCAAGGCAGAAAAAGAAACTCTAGCCAACATATCAATGTTTGTTGCAGAAAGAAGGTGGAATACAAGGAAAGAATACCCAACAGCTGCACCTTCAGGGAGGTTCCTGGATGTTTTCACTTAACACCTGTGCTTACACCTATTAACTAGAATTAAGTCGGAAGGCCGCTCCTAACCACAAGGGAAGCTGGGGAAGGTAGACCATATTCTGGGCAGCTAAATTCTATTGTTATGAAAGAAGAGGAAGGCGAATATTAGGGGGTCTCTAGCTGTCTCTGCCATAAGCTCTAATTTCCCTTCACACTCCGACATTCTGGGATTTCATGTGGAAGACAAAGAAGATCAAGATGGGCAGGCTGGCATCTGTTGTTGATGTATTATGACACATCATAAATAAGTCTTGTATTCACATGGAATCACAGTGAATCTGGAGGAAGGCAGGAGGCTTTCATCTTGAGTCTGGATGACTTTGATTGGTCACTATTTACATAATGACCTTCCATTGTTCTTCTCCATCCTAGATAATTGATCTGGGATATTTGTATTAAATAACTGAACTTACAGACCTTGGTGCCAGTTTCAGCCCCCTATAAATAGGGTGACCATGCACCATGGTTTGCCTGAGACAGTCCTGGTTTATGCCTGTGGCCCTGGTGTAATTACCAAGAATGCCCCCATCTCCCCTCAAAAGTGGTCCAGTTTGGATGATGAGTTTTATAGTCATCCTACCTATAAACAGTGCTGCATATAGGTAGGGAAGGGGAAGAGTGGTTCATGTTTGAACCTCAGGAACACCAAACCTAGAATTCAGATTTTTTTAGAGTTTGGTTCAGTGTGGGAGGAGGAGGGCATGGAGTCAGGATAAAAGCTATTTGAGATATCAGTCTCCTTGGGATGAAGAAGCTCATGGATAGTAACATCCATTTGTTCTTTTCTTTTCTTTCCTTCCTTCCTTTTCTTTCTTTCTCTCTCTCTTTCTTTCTCTCTCTCTCTCTTTCTTTCTCTCTCTTTCTTTCTTTCTCTCTCTTTCTT
>NC_041222.1:5920293-5922332 GCF_002837175.3 Physeter macrocephalus
CCTCCCTTCTTCCTTCCTTCCTTTTTCTCTTTCTTTCTTTCTTTCTTTCTTTCTTTCTTTCTTATTCTTCCTTTCTTTCTTTTTTTCAAGGTTCTATCTACACACCTCAAAGATTACTTCCTCAGTGTGGCCTTCCATGACTATCTGATCTAAAGTCACCTTCCTCACTTCATTCCTTCTGGTCCTCTTACCTGATTTGTTTTCTCCAGAGTGTTTTTCAATATTTGAATCATTAGCTTTCATGTGTATTTTTTTTTTTTTTTTTTTTTTTTTTTTTTTTTGTGGTATGCGGGCCTCCCTCTGCCGTGGCCTCCCCCGTTGCGGAGCACAGGCTCCGGACGCGCAGGCCCAGCGGCCATTTCATGTGTATTTTATGTTTCTCTCCACCCCTTCTGCTGCTATGAACCTAAGCTTCAAATGATCACAAGACTTGTTATCTTGTTCACTTTTGTATCCCAAGTGCTTAGAACATGTTATCTATTATTAACGGATGGGTGGATGGTTGGATGAACATAGATAGTTGAACTAACTTTGTGGAAGATGAAGGAATTGATAGAGACCTTGAAGCAACTGAAATTTGGAACTTATAAAATGTGGGGCTGTGGCCAAGATGGTGGAGTAGGAACTTACCTCCTCACACGGACACACCAAAATTACAACTATTTACAGAGCAACTATGGGTAAGAATGACCTGAAGACCAGTAGGAAAGATTTTCCACAACTAAAAACATAAAGAAGGAACCACAACGAGACAGGTGGGCGGGTGGAGACATGATATTGTCAAGACCCACACCCCCAGGTGGGTGACCCACAAAGAGGAAGATAATTACAATTGCAGAGGTTCTCCCCAAAGAGTGAGGAGTCTGGGCCCCTCATCAGACTCCCCAGCCCAGGAGTCCTGCACCAGGAAGACGAGACCACAGAATGCCTGGCTTTGAAGGCCAGAGGGGCTTGCATATGGGAGAGCCATAGGGTTGTAGGAAACAGAGACTCTGCTCTTAAAGGGCACACTCAAAACCTCACACATTCTGAGACCCAGCACAGAGGCAGTAATCTGAAAGGAGCCTGGGTCATATCCACTTACTGATCTTGGAGAGCCTCCTAGAGAAGCAGGAGGCAATTGGGGCTCCCCCTGTGGACATAGATGCTAGCAGCAGCCTTTTTGGGGAGCTGGTTCTACCACAAGGACACTGGTATTAGCAAGTCCTCCCTCCAGCCTATTGGCACTGGGGGCTTTCCTGCCCACCAGCAGGCCAGCACCAACCCTGGGCCCCCACCAAGCCTGCAGCCAACTGTGCCAGGATGTGGCCCTGCCCATCAGAGGGCCAGCAGCCACTGCACAAGGCAAGGCCTGGAAGCCAACAAAGTGGAGGGCCAGCCCTGTCTAACAGTACACCCACAGTAGTTAGCCCTACTACAACAGAAGGATACACACAGCCCACATAGGGGGCACTCTTAGAGCATATAGTTCTGGTGACCACGGGGGACTGTGCTGCTGGGGCCCATAGGATGTCTCCTACATAATGCCCCTTCTCCAAAATCAGGAAATGTAACTGATCTACCAAATACATAGAAATAAACAGAGGGAATTAGGCAAAATGAGGAGACAAAGGAATATGTTCCAAATGAAGGAACATGACAAAATCTCAGAAAAAGAACTAAGCAAAGTATAGACAAACAATCTACTTGATAAAAAGTTCAAGATAATGGTCAAAAAGATGCTCAATGAACTCAGGAGAAGAAAGGATGAACACAGTGATAATTTTAATATGAAGTTAGAAAATAAAGAGGAAGCAAACAGAGCTGAAGAATACAATAATTGAAATTAAAAATATTCTAGAAGGAATAAACAGTAGATTAGGTGATACAGAGGAATGGATCAGTGAACTAGAAGAGAGAGTAGTGGAAATCACTGTAATTGAACAGAAAAAAGAAAAAATAATTTAAAAAATTGAAGACAGGGCTTCCCTGGTGGCGCATTGGTTGCGCGTCCTCCTGCCGATGCAGGGGAACCGGGTTCGCGCCCCGGTCTGGGTGGA
>NC_041222.1:5922398-5928510 GCF_002837175.3 Physeter macrocephalus
AACGGGAGGGGCCGCAGCAGAGGGAGGCCCACATACCACAAAAAAAAAAAAAAAAAAAAAAAAAATTGAAGACAGTTTGAGACCTCTAGGACAACATCAAGCATACTCACGTTTGCAATATAAGGGCTCCAGAAAGAGAAGAGAGAGAGAAGGGGCAGAAAACATTTTTTGAAGAAGTAATAGCTGAAAACTTCCCTAATTTGGGAAAGGAAACAGACATCCAGTTCCAGAAAGCACAGAGTTCCAAATAAGATAAACCCAAAGAAGTCTGCATCAAGACACATTATAATTAAAATGTGAAATTCCAGGACGAGATGGCTTCACAGGGGGATTCAAAAATACTTAAAGAAGAGTTAATGCCTATCCTTCTCAAACTATTCGAGAAAATTGAAGAAGAGGGAACACTTCCAAACTCATTCTATGAGGTCTCCATACTCAGATACCAAAACCTGGTAGACACTACAAAAGTAGATAATTACAGGTCAATATTCCTGATAAACATAGATGCAAATATCCTCAACAAGATATTAGCAAACCAAATCCAACAATACATTAAAAGGATCCTGCACCATGATAAAGTGGGATTTTTTCCAGGGACACAAGGATGGTTCAGTATCTGCAAATGTGATACACCACATTAACAAATTGAAGAATAAATATCATATAATCATCTCAATAGATGCAGAAAAAGCTTTTGACAAAATTCAACATCCATTTATGATAAAAACTCTCAACACAGTGGGTATAACAGGGACATACCTCAACACAATAAAGGCCATATATGACAAACCTACAGACAACATCATCCACAATCGTGAAAAGATGACAGCATTTTCTCTATGATCAGGAACAAGACAAAGATGCCCACTCTTTCCACTCGTATTCAAAATAGTATTGGAAGTTCTATCTGCAACAATCAGACAAGAAAAATAAATAAAAGGAATCCAAATTGTAAGGAAGAAGTAAAACAGTCACCATTTGCAGATGACAAGATACTATATATAGAAAACCCTAAAGACTCCACCAAAAAAATTATTAGAACTAATAAATGAATTCAGCAAAGTTGAAGGTTGCAACATTAATATACAGAAATATGTTGCATTTCTATACACTATGCTCATGGGTTGGAAGAATTAAGATTGTGAAAAGGACCTTATACCCAAGGCAGTCTATAGATTCAATTCAATCCCTATTGAAATACCAATGGCATTTTTCACAGAAATAGAACAAATAATTTAAAAATTTGTATGGAAACGCAAATGACCCTGAATATCCAAAACAATCTCAAGAAAGAAGAACAAAGCTGGAGGTATCATGCTCCCTGATTTCGAACTATACCACAAAGGTACAATAAACAAAGCATTATGGTACTGGCACAAAAACAGACACATAGATCAATGGAACAGAATAGAGAGAGGAGAAATAAACCCACACTTACATGGTCAATAACCTACCACAAAGAATGCAAAAATATACAATGGGGAAAACAGTCTCTTTAATAAAAGGTGCTGGGAAAACTGGGCAGCTACATGCAAAAGAATCAAACTGAACTACTTTCTCACACCACATACAAAAATAAACACAAAATGGATGAAAGACTTAAAGATAAGACCTGAAATCATAAAACTTCTAGAAGAAAACATAGGCAGTCTGCTCTTTGACATCGGTCTCAGCAATATTATTTTAGATATGTCTCCTCAGGCAAGGGAAACAAAAGCGAAAATAAACAAACTGGACCACATCAAACGAAAAAAGACTTTGCATAATGAAAGAAACTGTCAAAAAGATATATCTGATAAAATGATATATCTGATTAACCCCATCTGATAAAGGGTTAAATATCCAAAATATACAAAGAACTCATGCAAGTCAACACTGAAAAAACAAACAACCCAATTTAAAAATGGGCCATGAATAGATGCTCAATATCACTAATCATCAGAGAAATGCAAATCAAAACTACAATGAGATACCACCTCACTCCTGTCAGATGGCTATCATCAAAAAGACAACAAATCACAAGGGTCAATGAGGATGTGGAGAAAAGGGAACCCTCGTGCACTGTTGGTGGGATTGGAAATTGGTGCAGCCACTATGGAAAAGAGTTTGAAGATTATCCAAGAAATTGAAAATAGAGCTGCCATATAATCCAGCAATTTCACTTCTGGATATTTACCCAGAGAAAACTAAAACACTAATTCGAAAAGATATATGCACTCCAATGTTCATCGCAGCACTATTTACAATAGCCAAGACATGGAAGAAACCTAAGTGGCCATCAACAGACAAATGAGTAAATGAGACGTGAGGTAATATATATATAACGGAATAGTACTCAGCCATACAAATGAAATTTTGTTATTTGCAACAACATGGTTGTATCTAGAGGGTATTATGCTAAATGAAATAAGTCAGACAGACAGAGAAAGACAGTTCCCATATGGTCTCACTTATATGTGGAACCTAAAAAACAAAACAAAACAAGACAAAAACAGACTCAGATACAGAGAAAAAAATGGGTGATTACCAGATGGGAGGGGGGTAATTGGTGAAGGGGATTAAGAGGCACAGACCTCCAATTATATAATAAGTCACGGGGATGTAATATACAGCATAAGGAATACGGTCAATAATATTGTAATAACTGTATGGGGACAGATGGTTGCTAGACTTATAGCGGTGGTCATTTTATAATGTATGCAAATACCAAATCATTATGTAGTAAACCTGGAACTAACATAATATAGTGGTCAACTATATTTCAATTCACACGGTTTTTAAAAATAAATAAAAATTTAAAATTCGAAGTAAAAAAAAAAAACTTGTACAGTGTTTCTAAACCCTTCTCTGCAATGGATTGAGATGGGGCTTTGCCTGCTTTCCACAACATGGGAGGATCACATGGGCAATAAAATCCACAAAGACTTTATCAGTCAGAAGGGGCCAGAGCTTCAGGGTAAGGTGACTACTGGTGGATGGAACATCTGTCACTCATTTTCTGTTCTGCCAGTGCTGTCGTATTAGTTTCCTAAGGCTGCTCTAACGAAGTACCATAAACTGGGTGGTTCAAAACAATAGTCATTTATTCTCTCACAGTTCTGGAAGCTAGAAGTCCAAAATCAATGTATCATCAGGGCCGTGTTCCCTCTGGAGGCTCTGGGGGGCATTTTTCTTGCCTCTTTCTAGCTCCTGGTGCTCCCTGGTAATCCTTGGTGCTCCTTGGCTTGGAGACATATCACTTCAATCTCTGCCTCTCGCATCCCACGATTTTCTTCCTGGGCATGTCTCTGTGTCCCAATTTTCCTTTTCTTATAAGAACACAGGTCATAGGATTAGAGTCTTCCCTAATCCATGATGACCTCATCTTGAGCTTGGGTTTTCTCATCTTTAAAGTGGGAAAATAAACGTCTACCATTTTCCTCCCTAGTTTGCTGTGAGAATTGATTACCATAATAGGTATAGATGAGCTTTATAAACTCCAAAATCTCCTGCACATATGAGTTGTGATTATAAAGACAGGAGAAAAAAGGGCCAGTGATTTTTAATTTTTTTAAAAAAACAGAGCACATACAAGAGCAATTTGGTTTGTAAGATCTGAGACTCAGAGAGGTTAAGTTGCTATGTTGAAGGCAGCAGAACTCTTAGTTGGCACAAGAGAATCATCGTGCTGCCTCCTAGTTCTTCTTGAATGTTTGGTCCTAGCTGTTTGTCCTCTTGAAGTGAGACGGCTGAGCCCTTCTGTCTCCCCATATGCCTCCTCCCCGCCTCCTTGGGGTACTGCTGAGGAGGAGAAGGAAGCTTTGCCTTCCCAGCAGCGAGGCTGTCATGAGTTCACGGGAAATCTGTTTGTGGTTTCAGAGTGATGGGGAGCTGGCCTGTCTGGAATGTGAAGGAACACGAGGGTGAGATCAGGGACCCAAATCTTGCCCAGCTCAGGGGACGGCAGCCAGGGTCAGGGACTGCGGCCGGGTTCGAGGACCAAGTGAGATCTCTCGGGGTCACACGCCCCAAGGTGAAAGAAGATCTTGAGTCACCAAGGCACGCGTGTATATGTGTGTGTGTGTGCATGTGTGTATGTGTCCTCCGTTTTGTCTGGTTTCTCCCTGATGCCTGGGATGCTTCTCCACGTGTCCGTAAGTTTTAGTTTTCAAGACATTTTCACATGCTACGTTCTTGGTGAGCCTCAAAATGAGCCCACAAGGAGGTTCGTTTTATTCTCCCCACTTTGCAGGTAGGGAAACTGAGGCCCAGCATAGGAAAGGACTTGGTCAAGGTCACATGGCAGAGCTGGGAGAGTCCAGGCTTTCTTTACCACATGGCAGCTTATGCTACAGTCCCTGTTACTTTTCTGGAAGTGCCCTTCAAACCAGTCAAGAAGATGCTTCCCTGCTCCATCACGGTCCCCCAGCCCCAGTGACCAGCAGCCTCCTCTCTGGTTGGCTGCTTTCAATTCCAGACCAGTCTCCTGAGTTCTGCAGGCTACTTTAGCCTCCCCCTTCTCTGAACTAGGCACTACACGTTAGATACAGAATCATTCTCAACTTGTGCTATTCCTGTTTCTAAAATTAGAGCTTAAAGTGCTGGAGAGTAGATATTGATTCATGGGATGATGCATTTTTCCAAAGCACCTAGTACAAGGCTAAGAACGTGTAGAAGCTCCATAAAGGTCTGGGGATGGGTAGTAATAGCAATAAAAGTGGGTTTTATTGAATGCTTATGACAGTAGGGGAGGAGATGTTACGAGCAAGAGTCCTAAGGATGGGTGATAGTTGACGGAGAGCAAAGAAATGCCTACCACCTGTAAATAACTCTTCAAGATCTGGGGACTAGCATTCTGGAGTAGCTAGTTGCATCACCCAGGCTATCATATTAAAGCCTTAGACTTGTAGATGCTGTTATTCCCACTTTAGAAGGGAAGAAACTGAGTTTCAGAGAAGCTGAGGAACTTGCCCAAGACCACATGGTTTGAGCAGGGCAGAGCCAAGATTTAAACTCAATCCTGTTGGATTTCAAAGCGTTTTCCAGAGGGTTTTCTCAGGCATCAACTTAAGAACATCATTTTGCACGTAGTAGGTACTTAATCAATGCTTATTAAATGACATTAAATCTCACAACAGTTCTTAGAGAGAAAGGGCAGCTGGTGTGAGCATGTTTATTTGCATTTGTCCTGGAGCCTCTGACACCTACTGAGCTCTCCACAAGCCCACCTTACAGTAGAGGAAGGCCAGCCCCAGGGGAGGGGCTGTAGAGAGTGTAACCCGGGCTTGGACCCAACGCCCATCCTCTGTGCCCTGCATTGTACTGCTGCCGATTCACAGACAGAGACGGGGCTGAGAGGATGGTGCCTGGAGAAGCAAGGGGGTTGGGGAGGGAGGACTGCATTTCATCTCAGCATTTATGTTTCCCCAGAGTGGGTCCCGCTGCGTTTCAGGACCAGCATAAAGCACTTAATTGAAATCCGTAATTCCAGCTCTCATTAATAACCAATCTTGGGAAGCGGAGCGCTCCCCATTACTGACGTCCCTGATGCAAACGCAAGTCTTTGGAGGGGTCCAGCAAGTCCCCGGTTCATTTTACAGTTGATTAGAGTGAGTTAAACTTTGCCCTGCGTGTAAGTTGTATATTTAATATGAGAAGTTGGCAATATGTGAAGTTATCAAAATACCACAGGTGCATTGGCAGGCCTCCAGCCGCCATCGTTCATCCTGAGCAGCGTGGTGACCCCGCAGAAATGGGTCTGGGACGCCATCACACAAGATGGATAATTCGATTGAACCTAATCAGTCCCAGGGAAACGAGTGACCTTCATCAACTGACTGCAGAGTCTCAAGGATCCTATAGGGTGAGTGAGCTAGCCGCAGCGCCCCCTGCTGGCAGAATCTATGGTGATCCAAGGGTGTGAAAGGATTTGGGATCCTGACTTCTCTGCTACTCATGTGCAGTGTGGCCTTTGGCAAAGTATCCTCGTTTGGGGGGGCCTCAGCTTTGCCATCTGTAAAATGAGATAACAGGGGGGCTTCCCTGGTGGCGCAGTGGTTGAGTCCGCCTGCCGATGCAGGGGACGCGGGTTCGTGCCCCGGTCCGGGAAGATCCCACGTGCCGCGGAGCGGCT
>NC_041222.1:5928619-5948830 GCF_002837175.3 Physeter macrocephalus
CCGCGTACCGCAAAAAAAAAAAAAAAAAAAAAAAAAAAAAAAAAAGAGATAACTGGGCTTGATGGGGTCCGACTTACTATGATAAAAAAGAGATAACTGGGCTTGATGGGGTCCGACTTACTATGATTGTGCATATTTCCCCTGGAATCCACTTTTGTGTGAGTGCTATTCCTTGGACCTTATGGGGAGTGATTTACAATAAGTGGGTAGTTCTTTGCTTTTTCTCAATCATTGCTCACCCTCTGAACACCTTTCTTCTTTAACATCTCGCTCCCTAGCTAGCATATTCTCAAACCCCGTAGCACCAAATTATTTGCATTTTCCAAACACATTTATGTCCTGGACATTTTGTTCCTGTTCTTTCATTTATTTTTGGTTACTCTTTTCATCGTTTGTACATTATCTCTACCTGGAAGACATTCATTCTTCAATACCCATCTCAAATATCCTATCTGATTGTATTCGTTTGCCTGGGACCGTGAAAAGATCCTGATGTGCAGAGTCATTAGACCCAGATTTGAATCCTGACTCTGACACTTAGGACTTTGGGACAGTTATCAAAACTTTTAGAACCTCCAATTCATTAAATGAAAAAAATAAGCGTCCACCTATTTGGGAGACTTGACACATAATAGGGGCTCAAAAACTCTCTCCTTTCTTGGCATCTAAGACGGAGTTTACTTCTTCCTTTAAAATGAGTTGGCAAAAATTTCCTATGAAGGGCCATGTAATAGATAATTTAGGCATTGCAGGCCATATGGTCTCTGTTGCCAGGATGTAACTTTAAAGTTGTAGTGTGAAAACAGCCATAAACAATATGTAAATGAATGGGCATGGCTGTGTCCCAATACAACTTTATTTATAAAAACAGGTAGAGGGCTAGACTTGGAACGTGGGTTGCAGTTTGCCAACTCCTGCTCTAAAACATTTCAGGGACAGACTTAGCATACTGCTTAGCCCTGGTGGGTTATGTGTCAGTATCTCCTGTGCTTTCCTTGAGAACAGGGGTTGCTTTATTTTTCCCTGCATCCCTAGGACAGGGCTGATGTGCGGTTTCATTTAAATCTCGCAACAGTCCCGCAAGCTAGATGCTATTATACCTCTAATTTCTAGGTAGGAACACAGAGGCACAAACAGATAAATAATTTAGCTGGTAAATGGTGGAAGCAGGTTGGTTCCAGAGCTTCTCTCTCAGCTACGACCCCACAGTGGCCTGGACATGAAGGCGTGACAGCTGTTAGCTGACTGGGAACTGAAGCCAGTAACGCCATAATTTCCCTATCCTGAATTGATGTGTCTGGTTTTCAGAACCCAGAAACCGGACTTAACATTCTCCCAAACCAGCATTTATTGAGCATCTGTCCTTGTTAAATTCCACCCTGGTAGATTGGCCTCATCTCTCAGACCTGCTCCGATCTTGATGCCTTTGCCTAATGGGCTTGCCTCCCTCTTCTCCTACTTTGGAAGTGACCACACTTTTTGTTGGACTTGCTCCAGCCAGAGACGACTGTTAAATTAATTTTGCATCAGTGAAGGCCTGGACAGAGATTGAGTTAGAAGTTGTGCCGGTTCTTCTGGTGCTTTGCCAAGCCCACTTCCTGTGGATTAAGTCCTAAATCCTCATGGTTTAAAAACAAAAATCTGTTCACTTGGCTGAAGGTTCTTGAAATTCTGGTCCATTCTCTGAACACTCCTGGTTGGAGTCAGTGGGAGGTTGTTGGTTTGATTTTACAGAGGTGTAAAATGTGGGCAACAGAAACAGATGTGAATGTTGTACATTTCAGTCTTCATGTACTTAGTATTTCTTATGAAGCAGGGTCTGTGCTAAATGCATTCTATACTGTCTCCTTTCATGTTTCCTGGGGTATAAGGCATCAGCCCCACTTCACAGATGGGGAAAGTGAGGCCCAGCAACTTGCCCAACTAACAAAGGCATGAAAAGGTGAAGCCAGAATTTACACCTAAATCCCTCATTTCAGCTGCAGTCTACTAGTACTTGGCCTGCTTATCTTGACTTCTCAGAGTAAAAGAGCAAGCAGCATGTACCCAGACAGTTACTGTAGGAGTGGTGGTGATTTCATGAATGTCTAGTCTGTGTTCCGTGCTCTGCCAGCCTTACTGCATTTGGTTTATCTAATATCTCTACAAGTCAAAAACTGTCTTCCCATTTTATAGATTGGGAAATGGCCATTCAGATAGGTTGAGTATTTCCTTCAAGGTCACAGGACTGGGACCAGAGGAGCAACACTGAATCCAGGGATGTATGACTCCAAAAATCGACTCTGCTCCTTGGAGTAGAGTGCCCTTTGGAAGCATGGGGGTATTTTCTTTTTAAATAGAGTTGTCTGAGCTTGACCCCAGCAGATTTCTGATTTGGTCGGGGGGAGGGGGGTGCAGGGGTGAGGCCCATGCATCTGCCTTTTTAAAAACTCCCCTTGGAGATTCTGATGTGCAACCAGAGTATGAGCCATGCTCATTGGGTTGGGATGGAGTTGACTAGGGACCTCCTAGGTCCTTTCCACTCCCCAGGAGTCTATTATTACAGGGAATCGAAGCAGCAAGTATGCTTAGGGTCAAGGGTAAGGATGAAAGAATCCTTAGATCCGAGATTTGTGATCTCAGAGTTATTGTAAGACACAAAGTCTGACATCAAGAAGGCACGGGGACCTGAAATTCCAAAGGTCATGGACGAGGGGTGTCTAGAAGGCGATGCCTGAGAAAGGCAGCTGATGGCAGCGTGAAGAGCTCAGACCTAGACCCACCCATGTGGGTTCAAACGCTTACAAGCTGTGCAGCCACCACGAAAGGTTCCAGCCTCTCTGCTTTCAGCTTCCACATTTGCGTAGTGAACCTGGAGATGGTGCCCGTTTTTCAGGGAGTTTAGGAAGATGGATGGGGTGCAGAGCACATGGGAACCCAAGGCCAAGACTTTTTCCCTCTTTGACAAACACAAATCCAGTTGGCTCCCCCGTCCAAGGATGGGTTGAGCACAAGAGAAATCAGCAGACATCACTGTGCTTCTACTAGGTGTCTCATGCTGGGTGTTGAAAGATGGAGATCAGGAAACTGAAGTGTTGATCCTATACCAGCATCCATGCTCCTGGGAGGGTCAGAAAGCTAGGGATGCAAAAGGTTGGGGACCCCAAAGATGGGGGCTAATGCTCTCTGGGGCCACATAGCAGAGGGGACAAGGGAGCAGTGGTCCCGTGAGGATGATGTTAACCAGCCAGTGTCCAGCCTCACTGCAGGAGTGACAGGCACTGTGCTGAGAACTTTGAGTGAACTACTTCATTTAACCCTTTCCCCACCCTCTGATCATCTGTGTTGGAGGAAGTCACCGCTCCTCTCTGAGCTCCAGCTCCTTCCCCTGTACAACGAGGCTTTAGGACTGGATGATCTCTCTAGATGGCTAAAAAGCACATGAAAGCATGCTCAACGTCACTAATTACTAGAGAAATGCAAATCAAATCTACAATGAGGTATCACCTCACACCGGTCAGAATGGCCATCATCAAAACATCTACAAACAATCAATGCTGGAGAGGGCGTGGAGAAAAGGGAACCCTCCTGCCCTGTTGGTGGGGATGTAAATTGATACAGCCACTGTGGAGAACAGTATGGGGGTTCCTCAAAAAACTAAAAATAGAGCTGCCATATGACCCAGCAGTCCCACTACTGGGCATATATCCAGAGAAAACCATAATTAGAAAGGATACATACACCTTAATGTTCATTGCAGCACTATTTACAATAGCCAAGACATGGAAGCAACCTAAATGTCCATCAACAGATGAATGCATAAAGAAGATATGGTGTGTATATATATATATATATATATATATATATATATATATATAATTATAATGGAATACTACTTAACCATAAAAAAGAATGAAATAATGCCATTTGCAGCAACATGGATGGACCTAGAGATTATCATACTAAGTGAAGTAAGTCAGATAGAGAAAGACAAATACCATACAATATCACTTACATGAGGAATCTAAAATATGACACAAACTTATTTACAAAACAGAAACGGACTTACAGTCATAGAAAACAAATTTATGGTTACCAAAAGGGAAAGGGAGTGGGGAAGGATAAAATAGGAGTTTGGGATTAGCAGATACAAGCTACTATATATAAAATAGATAATCAACAAGGTCCTACTGTATAGCACAGGAAACTAAATTCAATATCCTGTAATAAATGATAATGGAAAAGAAAAAAACAATGAAACATCTCAATGTGGCCTGAGACGCCCATGGGGGTGCAGGAGAGGGCAGAGGCTGGTGATGAAAATAGTGACTAGGTCATAGGAAGGTTTCAAGTCCTGGATTCAGATTTTCCCATAACCAGAGTTCAAAGGTCAGGCTGAGTCTCCCTTCTGCCAAAGCCCCCTGTTGCGGGAGGGGTCAGACCTCAAGTTCCTCCAAGGACCATCAGGTTCTCATTCCGTCTCAGAAGCCTCTCCGATTACATCAATTTACTTCTGCGTCAGTTCTGGGCCATTCATACAACTTCAGACCAAAAAAAAAAAAAAAGAAAAAAAAAACCACTAACACTAATAAAGAATCAAATTAGATGTGATTCAGAAGAGAGACTCAAAGACAACTGGATTTTATTTCACAAGGATAAAATAAATTGGCTTCTACAACAGAACAAGCCAGAATCATTACTGAGTACAAGCCCATTTTGTAGGAACATTGAGCTATTGGGCTATAAACCTTGACTGCGGGGTGAAAAGCCAGGAGGTGACTTTCTGGATGGATGAATTGTCCACATAACTGAGGTATTAAGCACTTCACACTTAGCCAAACAGTCTCTCCAATGGTCTAGTCTATCCAGTACCATTAATCTGAAAGCAATGACTATCATTAAGCTTTAATAAAAAAAAAAAAAGATGCACAGTGTTCTTGCAATAGGACCTGTGCCATGATGTATCTTAGTTTGGAATGAATTCTTCCACTCTTGGCTCCCAGGAAAAACTCTCCACATCTTCCTCTATCAAACACTAATTTTTGTCTGCCTTGTCTTAGAGTTGTGTATTTCATCTGTCTCCTTTAGGAGACTGTACCTTCCTCAAAAACAAGGACTGTGCCTTATTTTATTTTTCTTTATATACTCTCTGGCCCAAAGCATCCTCAGAGACCACTTAGTCAAACTTTTCAACTCACTGCTGAGAACCTAAGAGCTGTGAATTAGCCGATGGACCAGAAGGAAGACCCAGACATCCTCATTCCCAGACCTGTGACTCCCCCCACTAATCTCCCTCACTGCTGCGGTGTCTGCAGCCTCTTCCAGTGTCTGCACTGCCGTGTCTACAATGTAGTGAAGGTTAGATCTCTGTTGTCAGTTTGGTGTAAATAAACCAAGCAGAGAAGGTAGTGCTTGCCTTGGAGTAGAGCACCCAAGCTGGTAATTACAGCTTTGGGTTGTACAGCTGTGTGCTTGTTGTCCTTTTATTCCGTGTAACCGTGATTAAGAACATGCAGCTGGGGTAGGGGGACCAGCGCTACCACTTACTAGCTGTGTGGCCTTAAGCAAGTTACTCAGGCTCTCTGAGCTTCTGTTCCTTCCTCAGCAAAAAGGGCTGGCGGTGAGGATTAAATGAGATGGAGCCTGTAAGTGCTTGACTTGTCCTGTGTCTTTGGAGGTTGTGCCGCTGTGATGTCCAGATCAGATTCTGAACCAGTGAGATGGTCAGTTTATCTAAATCCTCAAATAGGTGAGGAGTCACTCTATTGAAATATATGTCTGCAGTCTTGGGCTATTATCTAATAAAGACTGCCATTCCTATGTCAAGCTCTTTGCTCTGTGTTTTCCCCACAGGACATTGGGCTGAGTTGCAGCAGAAATTTTGCACAAGCAGGACCCAGGATGACAACTTTTATTATCTAAACATATAACCCAAGGCTTTGGAAGTGGGCCAGAGTCAGGGAATTTTAAAGTAAGAAAAGATTTTAGAAAATAAAAGTGATCATTGCTTATGGCTTTGAACATAGATTCTAAGCCTTTAAACATCTCAACTCACTCTGCAGCCACAGAGTAAAGCTTCCCCATTGCTCAGAAGCTCCCAACTCACTCTGCCCTGCCCTTGCCTGGACCTTGTCTCTATCTATTTGGAGACAATATTGCTCGCCGGTTAAAGACATAAAGTTCAGTCCCAACTCCACCACTTGCTTGCTGTGTGACCATGGCCGTGTTACTTAACATCTCTGAGGCTCAATTTCTCTGTCTGGTAATATGGGGCTGAGTGTCTATGGCATATAGTATATGAAAGAATCAGGATAAAGCTTCTTTTTTCTCTTTTCTTATAGAAGATAGTTCAATTTACATTAGCTCAAAAAAGATAAAGATGCCGTCAACGAAAAACAAAATTCCCAGTTTCCAGGAAATTACAGATCATTACAAGTTTAGTGGACAGAACTCATCTGCAGTGTCCAAGTGGCAGTAAGGTAGCAAAACAATCTGTGAAGAAAGGTTGCATTTTTATACTTAAGAACACAGTGGGGCTAAACATTTATTAATGTATCTTGGTCCCTTTTCCAAGGAGCTTAAAGATCATTACAGACACGATGAAATACTCCCTCATAATATGTAGGCAGGACCTGGACATCACTGTCACCATTTTAGAACCATCAAGGTCCAGAGAGGTTAAATGACTTACTCAAGGTCACACAATGAATCCAGCTTAAATCCCAGGTCCACTGACTTGGTGATGACCCCTTAAAGCACTGTACCCTGTCCACCAAATAAAGAGCCCCAAATGAAACACTGGTTGTTAAGGAAGGAAAATAGCTATCGAGCTACGGAAGTTGACATTTAGCCAGCTCCAAATCATTAATGTGGCCAGGTTTAAGGAGAGCTCTATTAAACTGTCCATCAAACACTTTACTCTTACATGGATTTACTGAGAAAGGAAAAACACCAGGGTAGAGAGAACGTATTAGAGGTGGCTTTTTCTTTGTCTGCTGGAAGTTCATGGTCCCCGGCAGGGAGAGAGGGTGCCTCCGGAGGATAAATTGTTTAAGAACAAAAGGAGAAATTTCTTAGTGCTTTGGAGCCAGAGAAAACCAGGTTGGAATGCTGGCCATTAAACCTATGAGCTGTGTGTCATCAGACACATTTTTTTACTTCTGTGGCACCAGAAAACGTCGGGAGGCTACAGTGTGGAGGTGCCCGTAGAACACGGAGCCTGCCTCACCACGAGCATCCCCTAATGTGTAACTGTCTAATGTTACTGTGGTTATAGTCAGTGGAAAATAGAAGAAGGGAAGTGATTGAGTCCCAGAAGCTGAAAAGAGGTGGACCTAGCCCAGCCAACTATGTCAAGAATAATAGTAGGAAATGGAAAAGAAACGTCAAAGACTTTAGTTCAAGTTCAGTATCATTATGAGAGAGATCTAGAAAGAGAGACAGTACACTTCTCATCAGGTAGGAGCAGCCCAGAGACTCAGGGTCAAGGGGGACATCCATAGGTAGAGAGAGGCATTTAGACTGTTCTTTTCAAATAGGGTTGCAGATTCTAATCCCCCTTCCTGCCCAGAGTGGTCAGAGGATTAAGTTGTGTCTCCCACCATACATGCTAGCCCCCTGTAATATGGGCTGGCAACCCATAGAAACCAAGTTCCAACTCAAATTGCCATCCTGGTCTTTGTTTTGAGCCACTGGCCTTAACCCACACTTCAATTTAATTTTTAATTTTTTAATTTTAATTTTAATTTTTTTATTTTTTAATTTTTTTTTGCAGTACGCGGGCCTCTCACCGCTGTGGCCTCTCCCGCCGCGGAGCACAGGCTCCGGACGCGCAGGCCCAGCGGCCATGGCTCACGGGCCCAGCCGCTCCGCGGCACGTGGGATCCTCCCAGACCGGGGCACGAACCCGCGTCCCCTGCACCGGCAGGCGGACTCTCAACCACTGCGCCACCAGGGAAGCCCCACACTTCAATTTAGACATTAATTCTGAATCTAATCCTTCCTGACACTGACCCTTCCTTCATCAAACATAGTCTGTGCACTGATTTGCCAGCCTTATAGGCGCACAGGTAAGTGTCGTGGCTAAGGTAGGGGCTACGGGCACACAGGGGGATCCTTGACCTAGTCCGGGAGCCAGGAGAGGGTGATGACTGGGCGGGGTCATAGAGAATGAGGACAAGCTCCCCAGGATAAAAGGAAGAAGGTGGTCATTCCAGGAAGAGAGAGTAATGTGAGCAAAAGTCCACACACAAGAAATCAGCTGGCTCCTGTGGAGACTCAAGCTGCTTGAGGTTACTGGGATGTCAGGATTGGTGAGAAGCAGGAGAGGGCTTTAGAGAGGATGTTTGAGCCTAGATGATGGAGAGCCTTGTGTGTGTGCCATGTTAAAAAGTTTGGGCTTTTATTTTTCCTGGGGGCAATTGGGAAGGGTTTATTGGGTGGGGGGAGGGAGAGGAATATGACCAGTTGTTTGTCTGAGAAAGATAATCCTAGGGTAGCGTGGAGGAGAGCTGGAGGGGCAGACAGAGGTGGAGACCAATGAGAAGGCTGCTATATCCATCCATCATTCCTCTGGCCTGGACTTTTTTTTTTTTTTTTTTTTTTTTTGCGGTACGCGGGCCTCTCACTGTTGGGGCATCTCCCGTCGCGGGGCACAGGCTCCGGGACGCGCAGGCTCAGTGGCCATGGCTCACGGGCCCAGCCGCTCCGCGGCACGTGGGATCCTCCCGGACCGGGGCACGAACCCGCGTCCCCTGCATCGGCAGGTGGACTCTCAACCACTGCGCCACCAGGGAAGCCCCTGGCCTGGCCCTTTGAATCTGACACCCTGTGTCTCCTGGCTGAGACCTTCACTCTGCTGGTCAGAGGTCTGGGTCTCCACTCTGAGTGTGCTCCATTGGATAGCATCATCTAGTTATGTCTTCCTGTTTGAAGGGGGTTGCATTCATCCATTTATTCATTCATTCTTTTAGTACTGATGTGATATAGAAGAATAAATAGTGCTTAGACTTTGCTTTTAAGAGGAATTTTAAAGGTCAGAATCCACTTGAGTGTTGGGACATTGAAGGAGGGGGCAGGGCAAAAGGATGGGGTTAGTTATAACTGGACCAGGAAGGGTTTTCTAAAGGACATGATGCCTGTGGGGCTGGTTGTCTGGAGATAAGAAGGTTTCTACCCATTGGAAAGGGTAAAGGGTGTTCTGGGAAAAAGGAGTTATGTAAATGAAGGCCTCAGAGTATGAAATAGCATGGCACATCAGGGACAAACCAGCTGTAGGACATGGTGGATTGTTGGAGAAATCAAAACCTCATAGCACTCAACAATTAATAGACCTAGACTGTCACTCCATTCCCACCACTTCCCAGCTGTGTGACCTGGTGCAAATTACTTGACCCCTCTGAGTTTTCTTATCTGTGAAATGGGAGAACATGATGCTTAATTGGCGATGTTGCAAAAAGGAATAAATGAGGTGATATTTAAAAAGCATCTTGCACAGTTTTCGCTCAATAAATGGTATCTATTATTATACTTATTTTTATTCTGAGTGCTTAGAGGTTCAAAATAGAATCTAAATCTGGTACTACAAAGCAGTTTCACCTTAAGTGCCAATTCTCATTGATCAGTACTGGCTGCTTGGAGCAGAGAATTGTGAGGTTGCATATGAGATCAGCAGGAAGACGTGCCCTGATCTATTAGTAATGTCTGTACAGGGCAGGGAATGCCAAGTGTAGTCAACCCTACAATAAATGTTGCTTAAGAGCTAGGAGGCATGAGGCTAGGCTAATGTGTTATGGGAGGATACACGGAGGGAGTTTGAGACTTGAATTAACCCCTTAAGGATAGCTAGGTATGGGGCGGGTAGAAAGGAAGGGGGAAAAACTAACCCTGCTGAATTTGGATTTCATCTTGTTGCCAACATAACATTCTATTTTGGGGCCACAGCATCACAAGCCAAAGTATTAGAAACTCATCCCTTATTGACTGGCTACAAAACAAACACACGTCTGCTTCCTTGGCAATTCAGGGGCCGAATGAGCAGAATATGAGTGAGGAGGGCAAGAGGTACGTGCTTTATTCACCAAACCCCCAGGTCTCTGGTAACTCTCCGGAATGCTAAGCTGTTTATTTTGGGAGTCTTCAAGCTTAGTCAGTTGGTATTTAGAGACAGCTAGGAATTTTGGATTTCACTCTCATTCCAATAGAAAAGAGAAAATCTTAAATGCCTTCCAAATACTGGTAAGTCAAGTGAGGACAGCCTGGCTCCAATCTGGGCTCATTTCCCACCCCCCACCCGCTCCCAGAAACACAGAATGAAAAGGAAAAGAAACGTAATCAATGCACTCAGCCACAAGTTAAAACTTCCCCTGGAGTATGCTAGACAACCAGACTCCCTCCACATTAGCTGATGCAGAAAAGCATCTGTCAGTATCTGTGAGAGCTCAGAGAAGAGGAGGGGCTGAGAAAGCCAGCTGGTCTGTGCAGAGCTTCAGTCTCTGAAAGGGTGTTTCTCCTTTTCTTCACATGGGGCTTTGACACAAGCCTTTGAAAGGTTCCATTAGCAATGTAATTGATCTTCTGATGAAAAGCAAGAGAAGTCCAGCAAAAAACAAACAAACAAAAAGTGATTACAATGTACAGAAGTAGACACACACATATTAATTTGCAGGTTTAAAGTTTACAGTCACAACCATCTATAAACAATGCTTAGATGTCACTTTCATTATTTCTTGGGAACTGTCCTTAGCTTGTGAGTCCCCATTCCTGCCAGGGGCAAGAAACTTAATCTTGTACATTTAAATAACTCAGTGACTTTCAGGTTTAAATGTGATCAATTTGGGATGTAGGCAGGTCAAAATTCTCTCTACCTCCCTCCTCCTCATTTCCCCAAAGTGGGAGGGGTGAGCTAATTTCCAGTGGCCCTTACTTTTGTCAACCTGATATTAACAGGTGGGCATTTGGACCTTGTGGGCCTCCATCCAGATGCATTTATCGTTGGTGGTCTCTCTCCCACCCATGATTGTCAGATCCTCTTACTTCCTCCTGTGCATCCCAACTGTGTCACTTCGGGTCCACCAGCACCTCCATGCTCCACTGGTCTGCTTTCTCAGTGTCCCCTGGGGATGTATGGAATTTATGAGTCTGTCCCTGGCTCAGCCACCGAACACCTCCTCAGCCGTGGTGCCTGGCCTGTGCGGGGTCCTTGACTGCCAGGTAAATGTACCCCCGCCCTGTAATCCCCCAAGCTCACTTGGGTTCCTACATTCCACTCTGAGTAGATTGCACTACTCTTGCCACTCTTGGTATTCATGCTCCTTGCATGGGACTTTGGAATTCTTTCCACGAAGACAGGGCACATCACTTCTCTCCCTCCCCCCCCCAACCTTCCTGCTTTATTTGACTTTAAGCTCAGCCATGTGACTTGCTTTGGACAATAGAATGAGGCAAATGTAATGGTGTGTCATTTCTAAGCCTAGGCCTTCATAGGCCTTCTCTGTTCCCCTACTTGCCTTCTTGTGCTTCTGCCATCACCAAGATAACATTCCTCAGCTTTCCCTCGGATTCAAGGAGGATGAGGGGTACATAGAGCAGAACCACCCCAGGAAAGCCCAGCCTAAATAAGTTGACCAGCTGACCTACCAGCTCACTGGTAGATCTGAGAGCATAAAAGCGTATTGAAATATGTCACTAAGATTTTGTGTTTGTCACACAGCAATAACTAAACAATACAATCCCACATCCAAAACTGACCTGGGAGACTGGGAAGCTGGGAGACCCTAAGATCTAGTATTTCTCCTCCTCTACACCTCCTCTTGTCATCCAGTCATACCTTAATCTCCTTTCTCAGTGGAGAGGAAATTTCTCTTCATGCACTATCCATGTCTCTTCCCCTTTCTGTGGTTTTATGCTCTTCATTTGTTATTCTGGGTCCCTTAGGTTTTAGGTCTTAGTGAGAAAAGTCATGTTTATGGACAGCAAAAAGTCATTTCCTCTCTTTCAAAAATGCTGTTTTTGTAAGCTTCAAGCTGCAGAATTAGTTATGTAGTAAAAACCAAATCCATTCAGAAAGGCAAATGGCTTTAGTGTTCTCAGCTGTGTCTGCTTTCCTTCTGAGGCCATAGCACATAGAGAAGTGTCTGCTTTTCCAAATAGTCTAAAATATGGGAGAGACATGTGATGAGTCCTTTGAAGGGCACACCTAGACTAGCCCACGGGTTCCAGGAGAAAGATGAGGGACACACAGAGTAGAACCAAACTGTTCCAGCCAAACTCAACTCAGATCAATCAACTCCACCCCCTACTCCTGCCCTCCCCCACCACCCTGATGGGTGTGCATGGCCAAGATCAAAACTTCATTTGACCTCCCCAGTCTAGGTCAAATGAACCATGCAGACGAGGGAGAGACAAATGCTCACTGTTGAAGTCACTGAGGTTTTGTGGTATTTTATAACAGCAATTCCATGGCAATAGCTAACTTATATAAACCTTCATCCAAAAAACAATAAACATGGAGATTCTCTTGTTGAAGTTGGGGGAGGGGAGCCTGAACCTTCAGCCATTTGACCTTCCACATCCTCTATGGCTAAACCTGAGGCCACATTCTACGTTCAGTGTTCCATGGAACACAGTTTGACAACCATGACCCCCACCATCTGCCCAGCTCTCCTCCCTCATTTCTCTCCATAGCATCTCTATCATGGTTTTTCAGCTTGAATACCTTCTTGAGCGGGAGCTCCCTCCCTTCGAAGACAGCCAGTTCCACCTTTGCACAGCTCTGACTGTCCCACAGTGATGTCTCATTTCCCGGGGACCTCTAGGATATAACAGAAGAGATGGGGCAGGGAAAATGGTAGGAAAGTGATGGTTTCTGGTGTAGCTCAGAGGAAGAAATAGTACAATCTGAGCCCTTGAATTCTTCTCCTCTGGGATAAGCAGGTTATGGCATGTGCACCTTCTCATAAGTGGTCCAACTGTCCCCTTCTCCTTCATAAGAAGAGCTTCTCTATATCGAGTTCAGACTGGGAGTCAGACACCGTGCTAAGCATGTCAGACGCAAAATCTTTGACTCTTTGATGTCAGCATTACTAATGGGAAAACTGAGGCTTGGAGATGGTGAATGACTCGCCCATGGCCTTGCAGCTGATAAATCATGGAGGTGAGCTTTGAACCCAGGTTTGTTTACTTTGAAACTGGAACTCTTAGGTATCACATAACAACAACAACAACAACAACAACAATAATAATAACACCGTGAATAACAAGAACTAACTTTTACCAGGTGTTTACTTAGTATAGGTTAAGCATCATTGTAAGAGTTTTGTGGACTAAATTAACTGTCGCAAAAATTCTGATGGGAAAGTCATCTTCCCCCATTTTCAGAGATTAACCACTCTAACCCCTCCCCAACCTTAGCATATATTTTATCCCTTAACGTGTGCTCATTCTTTATTTGATGTAGTGAGTTGTCTGCCATAGAAGGCATTTTAACAGTGACTGGAAGAATACTTTTTAGGAGTTCTGTGTTCTGGGCAGTGGATTCTACCCAGTGACCACTATGGTGTCTTTCCCACCCTGACATTCCTTTTTCGATACCTCATGCCATGCTCAGCCCCTTCACTTCCATGTTCGTGGACCAAGAAAGAAGGAATACCTTCCATTTGCTGGCTTTCTACTCTGAGCCAGACACTAAACCAGATCTTGTATCATTACCGCCTTGTTTAAAGCACACCCCAACCCCCAGAGCACCCTTGTTTTGCCCTTCATAGCACTTGCTCTTTGTTTGCTTGACACCTGTTTTTCCCACCAGACAACCATCACTAGAGGCAGCGATTCTGCTTATTTTCTTTCTCTCTATGGCCAGGGCACCTAGGAATTCCTCACTAAGCTGCTGGCCAGCAAAGACATGACCAGGCTCACAGAGGCATGACCATCTTCCAAGGCAGCCGCATATGGTGGATAAGAGCAGGACTCTGAAGTCAGACTACCTGAGTTCACATCTCAGCTCTGATATTTACTAGCTGTGTGATTTTCAGTGAGTGATGAACTCCTCTGTGTCTCAAGGTTCCCCATATTTAAAGGGGACTCACATTTTTACTGCACCAAGGAAGTCAAGCCTGGTGATTAAAGTAGGGGTTCTGGAGACACACTGCTCACAGTTGTATTCCAGCTCTGCCCTGACTCCTGGGGCATTTGGGACAAAGCTAGTATGCTCCTGTTTCTCCCCTAAACTGTACATAGGGTTAATAGCAGCTCCTGTCTATCTCAAAGAGATGTACAGTCTAAATGAGCCAGTCCTTGCAAAGCACTCAGAACAGGCTCTGACACTGAGTGCACTGGCAGACTCAAGGTCATCCAGCTAGATAGCGTGCTAGTCGAAATTTGAGTCCAAGTTCACCTCTGAATCCATTGCTCTTCAGACGACCCCCACGTTTGGAGGTATGTTCTTTACTTAAGTTGCTTTCTCTCGACACCTCTTCCCTCACATTATTTCTCCCATTGACACCTTGACACACTCGAAACTTTTTCTACATCGGTAGAGACACGCATATTTTCTACCCAGGGAGACAGTGGGGCCTGCTTCTAGAAAGGAATGAAATGAGTCATCCAAAACAGAGATCAGCCAAGGAAGATGTAAAAATAATTAAAATAAGAAACGTGCCGTCGTCTTCGCAGGATTTCAATTTTGCCGTTGCCCGAGGGGAACGCATGACAGACGTTCGCTTTCTCACACTGATACACATTTTGATAAAGTGTGATAAAGACTTAGAAAAATTGACAGATGAAATTGGAATAAGAGCTCCTGGAAGTGAGGACCAGCAAGCAGCCCGTGGACTGCAGACTGCAGGAAAACAGGTGCTGTGCTTTCCTGCTCTTGTAAACAGAGGTCCCGGGATGCCTACTCTTCCCTTCACCTGCCCTATTCTCACGCATACTTTGGATCTTGGCTTAGACCCCACTTCCTCAGGGGAGTCTGCCCTGATCCCCCACACGAGACTGGGCACCTTGCTATACGCCCTCAAGGCTCACTGCGCTTTCCCTTGTGGCACTTAGCCTGGCCGTAACTACTGTGCATGCTTACGTGTGTGGTTATTTGAATTATGTCCGGATCCTGTACAAGGCTTTTGGCATCAAGAGAACAGAGGATGGGTTTCTTTTGCTCTCCACGTATTGCCAGTTTCTAGCACAGTGCCTGGTTCACAGTAGGCACTCGATAAACACTTACTGAAAGAAGGAATGAAGGACATAGACCTCAGATCCGAGCCAGCAGGGCAAACAGGACTTCATGTCAGGAGGCCCGCGGTGGGTACTTATTCCGCAGTATTCTTTGCTGCACACCAATTGAATCTGAGTCCCAGAGTCCCACTGAAAAATACTCTTAGCCAAAGGGATTTGGTGAGAAAGGATGCCCTCTGCATTGCCCATGAGAACCAGCGTAGACCTCATGTCAGGGTGGGGAAGGATGCCAAATGATCTTGTCACGGGCATGGGATGTAACGGGAGCGCTTGGTATGCCTGAGGTTGCTGTCTTAATCCTGCTACATTGTATCAGAAAGGGGTTTCCAGGCTCTCCAGCATCACACGGTAAGGAAGCTGTGGTGCTCAGAGTCATGCAACAGAGCTTTTCTGGGTTTGGGTTTAGAGATGAAGACCTGGAGTCTGGAGGGAATAAATCCTGTGGTCAGAGGGTAAGTTTCTGTTTTAGCAGAACTGGGATTAGAACTTAGGTCTCCTGATCCCTGGTCCAGTATTCCTTTCAGTTACCATCCATCCATCCATCCATCCATCCATCCTTCACTGATTTAATCACTATGTATTAATTGTTCCCTGATGGGTTCCAGGCACTAGGTGTGAAGGAATCAGGATCAAGACCAACAAACATCAATGGCAGCTCATCTTTGTTTTCACTTGTTTCGTTTTCGTTCCCTTTGTTCCACTGAGGACTTTTATCTTTCCAATTCCCTGTTTCATGTGAGCATCGGGACAAGTGGGCAGAGGTTGTGTGAGACACCCCAAGTGCCCACTGTCAATCCAGCTTTAATGATAGCCTTTTACCCACCACTCCTTGGCTTTTCTCCCCTTCCAGGGGGCCAGGAAGAGACAAGACTGTGCCGGCATCCTCAGGGACCCGGGTCCACCTGTCCCAGGTACGGGGAGTTGGAGCATCCCTTGACGTTGATTAGGTTTCTCAGTCAAGCTGGGGACTTTCAAATTCCCAGAGGGCTGAGGCCATGGGAGAAGTTGGGTGTCGACATCTTTGTTCCAGTAACACGTGTTTATTGATAAACTGCTACCTGCTGGGACTGTTTTAAGCGGCTGGGGATGCAATCTTTCGGAGCTGCCGGTCTGCCAGGGAAGTGCTCTCAACAAACAATGACAACACAGAGCTTAGGAAGACAGAGATCTTGGCATCTCAGGAGTCAGTTCAGAGGTTCAGAGGTGGTTTTTTGGAGTCAATTGGACTGGGGTCTAAAACCCAGTTCTTCCAGTGAAGACCTGTGTGTGACTTACTCCCTAGGAATCCCAGTTTCCTGTTCTATAAAATAATGTGATAATACCTGACTCACTGGGTGGTGGTGAGCAGCGCATGAGATCATGCTGGTGAAGCACCTGGAACCTGGTGGGCCCTTGTCAATGTCAATTTCCTTTCCCTTTCCCACTGGAGCAGGAGCTCATTTCATGCCTGCAAACTGAACCAGGCCTTGCTCTGAGATGGCCAGCTCCTCAAGGGCAGCTGAAGCCTCCCTGCTCGTTGTGACCTTGGGCATCTTATCTGGAATTGGAGTGTAATCAAGCCTCCTTCACAGCGTTATGGTAAGTAAGCCAGGACCAGGCTGATGGGAGTGAGGTGCTTAGGGCCCCGAGTGAAAGAAGCTGGTCACCATCAGGGGGGCGCCTGTAAGTGCAGGACTGGCACTTGCCCTGATTGTGACCGCTGCATCCATTCACTGATGGACAGTCTGGTACCCGGCGCCAGGCACAAAGTGGGTGCTGCTTTTGTCTGGGGTTATTTTCTGGAAAGAGACAAAACCTCACTCAAACTATTTCAGAGAAGATGAGTTTATCTTAAAGAGACATGTGGAGTTAAAATAGGGAAGAAGTTCTTGTGGAAATCATCAAAGAACCAGCACCCAGGGACGGGCCAGGCCCTAAAGATCCTGGAATGCGAGGGCAGTTCTGGATGCACGGTGACTTCTGGAGCCCCAGCAGGAGTTCAGGGCCCCTTCCGTGTGGCCTCCAAGGCCCTGCACCAGAGAGCCTGCTTCCCCAGCCTCAACTCAGAGCCCTGTCCCTATTCAGACTGAAACTGAGCAGGGCCCTGTGGGGCTCCTGGGCACAAAAGCCTTTCTGCATCCCCCATTTCTCAATTACAGGAAATAGGCTTCATTCAGCCTCCATGACCTTCCTTAAGTTCCAATGGGCAGGTTCAAACAGTTGCTAATTAGGGAAGGGAGGGGATACAGAGGAACAGTTAAGAAACAATAGTGCAGCCTTAGGGCAGGGTCCTCTTCCCCTCAAGGGGAAGGGATACACACAGGGGATACACACAACACTCTCTTTGAGCTGTTCTGCAGATACTGAAGCCCCCGCCAGGTGGAAGAAGTGAACTGCGTGCTGCCCACAAGCACGTAGACCCCTGACCGGTTGGAACCTGAAGGCTGATGGTGCTGACTCCCTCTTACCTCCCCACCAACCAATCAGAAGAACGTCCACGAGCCGATCACGCCCTCTTTGAACCATTACCATGAAACGCCTCACTACCCTCTCCAGGTCGGGACACAGAGTTTTGAGGACATTAGCCCACTGTGGCCGCCTCTGCCTGGCAAAGCAATAAAGCTATTCTTTTCTACTTCACCCAAAACTCTGTCTCTGGGATTTAATTTAGTGGCGGGGTACAGAGGCCGGATTTGGCTTCACCCGCAGGAGTGTTCTCTTCCATGTGCATTGTTGTCTTGTGTTTTTCACCCATACCTCTAACTTGTTTCAGCGTCGGACACAGCAGATTCTTACCACGTAATGATTGAACCAAAAACAGATAAATGTTTCCCCCCAACCATCTCAGTGAGAGGTTACAAAGGCTTCTTGGTTACAAAGACTGAAATTATACTCACCTAGGCTAAGAGCCCCATGGAATCAGCTGGCGACAGATTTCTTTTATAAACCCTGGCATTTATTGAGCACATACTGTGTGCCAGATCCTAGCTTAAGTACGCCCTGTGGTTTAATCTGTCAACAACACTTCAAGGTAGGTATTCTTATTCCCAGGCTCAGAAGGCCTGACTTGGCTTCAAGGAGGGATTTGAATAGACTGTAGGTTTAACCACGGTACACATGGGCTCAGTATAGCACAATTTCTATCTCCACATCGCCCCACCCTTTCCATTTGTCATATCAGGAAACTGAGGCCAGGAAAAGCAAAGGAGCTGAGCTGGCGCTGGAACCCAGATACCCTGTTTCCCCGGCCAGTTTCATCTTTCAGAGCTAATGGCCTTTCAATGTCCCTGGGTGTCCTGCCCCTCCACAGAAAGGATGCAGGGTAATTAAGATCCCCCTTTCCCACCCTTCTCTCCCTTTCAACACTTTGTAAACTATTTTTTCCCCAGTTCTATCTTTTTAGCCTTTCGCAGCTGCTCATTTGGGTAAGATCTGTTCCCAGGGGTCTCTCTGATGAGCAACATCACAGTCCAGTCCCCTTCCCATGGGAAGCCAGAGGAGGGGACAGGGAGAACAAGGAATGTTTCCCATTAAATTGGCCTCCTGCAATCTGCAGAGTTTAATCTTAACTTGAAAGTGTTTTTGATCAGCTTTCAGGACGCTCCCTCCTTCCGGCCTACCCCTGTCTTTGGGCCCAGCACTCTCTCTCTCCCCTGCATTCGACTGCATTCAAAGTTATGTGTGATGGCGGGGGGTGGGTGGTAGGTGGGGGGAGGAAAGGAGTAGCCCTTCTTTTATCTGTATCTTCCAGCTGCCTTTCTGGACAGACAGAAGTGTTAACTCCAGTTTCTTTTCTGGAAGCTTAGGATCGGCTGCTGTACTGAGATCTGATCCGGTGTCTGTATTTCAAAGGCATCTTCAGTCCGGCATGTAGAGCTGCTGCCTCCTTCTTCCTTCTCCTTCCTCCTTCCTCCCCTTCATTCCCCTCTCACCCGTGACTTTGCCCTTCTTCTCAGGTCTCGTACACGTTTTTTCCAGTGACTGTTTCTGTCCTGTCCTTTTATGCTTCGGAACGAATCACTAACACAGCTCCCCTGACAAGCAAACAAGGTCTGATCTCCTTCTAAATAGTCCAGGATTTGCAGAGAAAATAATGTCTCAGTGTTCCGCAGGCCTCGTTATATATGCATTTGGCAGAATGCAGGTTTACGGAGAGAGGGAGACCATTTGCCTGCTCCAGAAATGAATTCCTCGTGAAGCAAGATCCATCCAGATTGAAGGTACTCTTAGGTCCTCTTTTCCCAGAGGAGCTGGGAGGCCTTATTATGTTAAATAAACTAAATGCATATTTATGGCCGCGGGGTGGGAAAGCTCTGAACTGAGAAAGACTAGCCATGTCTTTGGTGTTTACCAGACCTCTGTCTGAGATCTGGATCTTCTGCCTCCTTGGGGGGACATTGGGCAGGTTCCTAACCTCTCTGAACCTCAGCTTTCTCATCAGTTTAGTGGGGATAAAGATAGTACCTACTTAAGTTTGTTGGGGGAGTGCCTGAGGTGACGATGCTTAAAAGTTTTCCCAACTATGGTAAGTGACCAATAAATATCAGCTCTGTCTTCCTTTCCTTGGGATCAGTTGCAAGGAAGAGGTCTTGCATTTTGGAACTCCACTCCCTGCCCATTGTCCCCCATCTAGACAGCTGTACAATTTTGGGAAGAGCTTTGCTTTGGGCTAGTTACTTTTCGGAAGCTTTGTCTTTTCTTCGGTAAGGTAAAGATAATTCTAGCTCTGATTGTGGGGAGGACTCAATCAATGCACCGTGAGAACAAAACCAATTCAAACAATCATGTGGCGCTGAAGAAACATGTCTATAGTGCTTTCTAGGTTTTAGAGGTTTTTCATGAACTCCATCTTGTTTGATCCAAGTATCAGAGAAAAATCCAGTTTCAAGGCTTCTGCTAATTATGAACCATGCTTATGTCTTCATTAAAGCAGGCCTCCGAGACATTTCTGCTTCCCTGTGCTATATGAGTCCAATCCTTGCTCTTGTATGTATATATATATATATATATATATATATATAT
>NC_041222.1:5949062-6000792 GCF_002837175.3 Physeter macrocephalus
CCTCTCCCGTTGCGGAGCACACGCTCCGGACGCGCAGGCTCAGCGGCCATGGCTCACGGGCCCAGCCGCTCCGCGGCATGTGGGATCCTCCCGGACCGGGGCACGAACCCGTGTCTCCTGCATCGGCAGGCGGATTCTCAACCACTGCGCCACCAGGGAAGCCCTCTTGTATATTTTGAAAAGTAATCCTTTACCTTTCTTTACATTGTTTTATTGTGCAAAAATTTCACTAATTTGAATATTCTTACACACACACATACCCCATATTGAGTTTGTTGTTGTTGTGAGGAAAAAATTGGGAAAACCATGCTTATTTTTCATACGAGCATCCTCAGTGCAGGGAAGGCTGGTGAGGAGGTCAATATCAATGCAAGTCTCAGTAACTCCGGTACTTTTCCATTCTCAGGGCGGTGTTTGACATTCGGCCATCACAACTGCATCATTTAGACTATCTTGGATTCCCTATATGAATGCAGCTGTCATCAGCCGTCTATAATGTTATTAGTCATTCACGCCTTATTTATGCATCGTCTAAAAGAAGGATAGATTGCAGCGAAGAATGTCGAGAGTGAGGACATTGAGTTTTTGCGGCAGAAGAAGAAATGGTACCAAAACCAGGAAAATGACCTCAGAAGCTTGATATTTTAGAAGCTTTATAGATGTTTGCTTGGATCATCCCTTTTATTCTTTCCGGCTTCACTTCTTCGGTCCAAGACCCTGGTGTCCTTTATGTGAATGGTTGAAGTGGCCTCTGTAATTTATTCTTTGCCTCCAGAATCAACCCCACTGGCACTAGTATGGTCTTTCTAGCCCCTATCACACTATGAGAGATGAGAAGCGTTTCTACCTACACGTATGCTGGAGTGACGCGTAATCTCTCAGACTGCCTCCATCTCTGATAACTGGGTGTCTAGACTTTTGGTGTCCTCTGTGACGGGCACCATTCACCAATGTCTCTTCATTGTGTAGGAGGAGGAAGCAGAGATTTGAGCTGAGGCCCCTTGGAGTCCCAGCCATCAGCTGCTGCTGGGTCATCTCAATTTCCTGTGTTTCAGAAGATTCCTACCTGTGGTTCTCTGTGGCTACCTGGTGCTCTCCATCTACTTCAGAGCTGCTGACCAAGGTCCTAAAATGTGTGAATGCAAATTTTCTGTGAAATTTGCCTCCATCATCTCTTGTGACTGCAGAGTCCATTGTGTGTGGGAGGGGTGAGGGCCATTGTCTCTGCCTATTCAGTGCCACGTATTTTAGAGAGATAAACAGGAACAGGTGGTTGATTAAATAAACATGTCACTAGCAGTCAAGGTAAAAATTTGGTCTTTATTGGGACCTATTAAAGAGCTCTTGATTTACAGTAACAATTCTCATGTTGGTTCCATTGCTGAACTTAGACAAGTCATTGCTCCTGGATGGTCCTCAGTTTTCCTTTCTTCAAAATAGGGATGGGAGGATGGATTGATCTGATGAATTTTAAATCTAAGCTCTGTGCTTCGCTAAATTCCAAGTCTTCAAATTTCATAGGTTGTTTTTTCCTCACATCTTAACGTTTCTGAAATTGATTTGTATCTTGCCATCAGTGGCATGTCATAGTTTAATTGGCAATGTTTTTTCTTTCTTGGTGATACATAAGATAATTGTCATACAGTTGGTGGCAGCTGGTGTCTGATGAATTATGTAACATACATTATTCCTTCCTTCCTTGTGTGGTCATGTGAAGCAAAGGAGGACCAGGTCTCACAGTGGATAGAATCATCTTTCTGCATCACTTCTCAAATGATGCTGTCTGGTTGTCATGGCTAGGGTTAAGGCTAGCTGCATATAAAAGAAGCCCCCTCCAAATAATAGTGGCTTTACAAAAATCATTTATTTCTTCCTCAAATAGAAAATTCCAGAGAAAGCCTAGCCAACATTGGCATAGCCACTTCAGGATCCTCAAGCACTCAGCCTCCCATTATTATTCTGACTTTTCCATCCCAGTGCCTGGCTTTTTGAGATGCCAAGGTCATCTCATGGCCCAAGATGGTGGATGGAGCTTCTGCTTTTCATGACGAGGGATCAGGAAGGAAGAAGGAGAGAGGGGTACAAAGCATCTACCCTCGTTCATTCAAGTCCCTTTAAAAGGTCTTCTTGGAATCATCCCACAAAAGTCTACTTACTGTTGGTCCAGAACTTGGTCACATGATCAACCCTTGTTGAAAGCGAGGCTTGGAAACATAATCTTTTCTGCTTAATGTCTCGCTGAAAATAAAATAGAGTCTGCTACTAAGGAAGAAAAGGAAACATGGCTACTGGGTAGCCAACCAGCTGTGTCTGCCACATCAATGAGGTATGAAGATTATGTTTCTAGGGATCAGGAGGAAATTTGTCTAATTTCATCTTTCCTGGCTTGGCCTCAGGTTTCTCACATATGTAATGTGGTTAATTATGTTTCCATCTAATGGAAATAATTTTCGTGGAAATTCTATGAGACATAGTAATGAAACAACTTCTTAAATAAAAGATACTCTCTAAAATGAAGGGATTGGGGTTTTTTTTTATTTTACAAAGAAAACCTGAAAGAAGATAAAGACCATCAACCGTCATGAATAGTTCTGCTTCTTATCCTGCTGATCTTCATCTCTGAACTCTACTCTTTGCCTCAAACATGAAAAGAGGCTTGCAGGACTCCTAACCTATGCCTTGGTGTCCAGCCTGGACCAGAGTCAAACATTCTGGGTGTATGGGCATCTTTGTCTTTAAAAATGAGGCTGTTCTTATTTCCACTCTGGTACCTACATACTTTCAGGCCATTTCTTTTTATTCCAATTTCAGTTTCTCATTCTGCAGCTTAATCCCCTTCCCCTTCTTCTGCTGGCCACGACCCAGTACCCTCTGTGGATTCTGGGGGTTGGCAGGGGTGTTCACGTACGAATGCGGAGATAACTTTGAGGTTGGGGAGATGCTGCAAGGGTCAGACCACCTGGGTTTAATCCCAGGGCTGCCTTCAATACCTGTGTGACTTCAGAAAAGTCACTCTGCTTTGCTCTCCCATCACTTTGCAGCTTCCTTGTCTGGAACATCAAGATTGGTGGGAATATTGAAATCTACCGAGATGCGAGGATAAGTAGATAATAGATGTGAAAGGAACCAACAGAATCACTGGCCCAGAGTAAGTGTGCCAGTTAGAGTCTACTATGGGAAATTCTAGAATATTAGAGTCACGGGAGGCCTTAAAAATCACCAGTCTCTTCCTCCTCACAGTGCTATAAACAGACACAAAGGTCAGTGAGTGGAGAGTTATTTGCCTGTGGTCACAAGACTGGTCTGAGTATCCAATCCAATCTGACTCAACGAAGCCAACTTTTGCCCACATCCCAGCTCTGAACACCATAAAGCATATTCATTTATAGCTTTAAATGTTGCTTTAAAACATTAATTGCTTACACTAGGAAAGAGGATGGGCTCCTTTTTAGCGCATGAGCTGCATCTGACATGGGAGAAGTAGGTCCCAGTGGTTGGTTTCATTTGTCTTTCTTAGAGTAGTTGAAGCCATCTTCAGCAGTGCCAGAAGCCACAGAGCACTCATGACATCAGCCTGACCCCCTGGATCAGTGAGGTCAGGGTGGGGTTTTCCCCTGACAAGATTCAGAACAAGGCAGACATTCCCTGGACCTGGCTGTCCACAGGGTGCTAACAGCTGCCACTGTCGAGAAGTGTCAGGCTGGCGGCTAGTAATGGGGTGAGGCTGTGTGACAGCCGTGGCTCTCACCTGGAGCCTGGGCTGGGAAATTCCTGTGACAATAATGAAATCCCCTGGTATACTGTTACAGTGAAATAGGCATGTCCTGCTGGATGTCTAACCCATGAACACAAATTTACAGAGAGCACTGGCTGATAAAGGTCCAACATTGGGTAACAACCACTGTTGCTGTTCGATCCTCCTTCAAGAAAGGACTCATGGCCCAGCTGCAAGGGCTGTGGTTAGGTGACAATATCCAGCAGCTGGATCCTTTGGGCCATCCTCAGCCTTGGTCTTCTTGGGGGCAACCCTTGCTTCTTAGATGATGTTTTTCTCTTTCTCATTGCTTGATTAATTCTATAGACATTTACTGACTCCGATGAATTGTGTGGCTCAATAAAAGAAATCAAAGGAGGAGATCAAAGGTGTTCTTCTATTAGGGGAACAGGTATGTAGTTAGCTGGGTGAGAGGGAGACAAAGATGAGGATGAGGATATCACAGCCTTATCCTCAGTGAGCCCAAAGTGTGCAAAGAGGGATGCCGAGGACACGTGTCTGCTCATGGCAATGATGCAAGGAGCAAGGGAGAGGAGGGGAGTCATTCCCTTCTAAGAATAGGGCAGGTTTCCTGGAGGCATTAGCATTAGCTTTGGATTTTGATGTAAAGATCGTGTACACCAGGAGTGGGCATGATGTGTCTGGCGATCAAGGACCAACGTCTGTATGATGAAAAGCCAGGAGGCAGGGAAGTGTCCAGTGCTTAGCAAAGAGTGACATTGTTTACTTTGTCCCTTTGCCTGGAGCCACCCGTCCAGCTCTTTCGGCCCCTCTCACCCTTGTTTTTACCTTGAGCCTCAAAGGCCTTCCAATTCCTTGATGGGTCAGGCTCATCTCCACTTCTGAATCTCATCTATGTTGATCCCTATGAATCTTCTCTTCCCCCTCCACCTCTTAGTCTAGCTAACTGCCACTGGATTTAAAAGTCATTTCCTCGGGGAGGTCTTCTCCATCCTCTAATGGAACTTTATGACCCCACATCACATGCCTGTCGCACTCTGCAGCCAACTGGTGTGATACCCATCACACTTGTGTAATAGTTATTCCATCTATGTTTTCCTTGTCATACACTAAGCCCTACAAGGTCCACCACTATTTCTCTAGAGCCCAGCACAGGCCCTGAATGCAATGACTATTTGTTGAATGAATAAACAACAAGGATAACATTGGACAGGCAGTTCTTGGAAGTTCTTAAAAGATGAGTCAAGGAGTTTGGGTTTTACTGTTAAGCCAAATGGGGAATCTTGTACTTACTTATGAAAACTTAGTCCAGCAAACCTCCTTGGTAAACATTAATAATATTTCTTCTCTCTATGGTACTTATTTCACTTAACTAATGCCCTCAAGGTCCATCCTTGTCACATGGATGAATTCTTCTTCATTCATGAAGAAGGATTTCCTTCTTTCTTCTGGCTGAATAATGTTCCATTTTATATATATATATGCCACCTCTTCTTTATCCATTCTTCTGTTGATGGACACTTAGGCTGTTTCCATATCTTGGCTATTTTAGTAGTGCTGCAATGAACGTGAGAGTGCAGATACCTCTTCAAGATAGCATTTTCATTTCCTTTGGATATGCACCTAGAAGTGAGATTGCTGGATACTATGGTAGTTCTATTTTTAATTTTTTAAGGGACCTCCGTTTTGTTTTCCATAGTGGCTGCACCAATTTACATTCCCACCAACAGTGCACAAGTGTTCACTTTTCTCCACATCCTAGCCAGCACTTGTTACCTCTTGGCTTTTTCATGATGGCCATCCTAACAGGTGTCACATGGTATCTAATTGTGGGTTAATTTGCATTTCTCTGATGATTAGTGATATTGAGACTCTTTTTCAAGTACCTGTTGGCCATTAGTATGTCTTCTTTGGAAGAAGGTCCATTCAGTTCCTCTACCCGTTTTTAAAGCAGATTTTTAAAAAATTCTTTTTGTTCTTTATATAATTTGGATATTAATCTCTTATCAGACATATAGTTTGCAAATATTTTCTCTCATTCCATAGGTTGTCTTTTCATTGTGTTTATAGTTTCTTTTGCTGTGCGGAAGCTTTTTATCAATAGTTTGATATAGTCCCACTCAATTTTTGCTATGATAATGGACAAAATGAAAAATAAGAACAACACACAATGCTGACTAGGTTGCAGAGAAACTGAATCACTCAAATGCATGACAAAGAGAATGCACCCATAAGCATTTATTCCAGAGAAAGGAAAACTTACATTCATGTACAAACCTACACACAAATGTTCATAGCAACTTCATTCATAATCACTAGAAATTGGGAACAGCCTAGATGTCCTTCAACAGGTAAATGGTTAAACAAACTCAAATTCCGGTGTAACCATACTGTGAAATTTTACTCAATTTTCAGCGAGGAAAAGGAATAAAACTACTCATACATGCAACAACCTGGATGGCTCTCTAGGGAATTATGCTGAGTGAAGAAAATCAATTCAAAATTGTTACATATAACATTTTTGAAATCAGAAAATTTAATAAATTGAGAACAGATTCGTGGTTGCCAGGGGTTAGGGATGGTGGGGATAGGTTGTAGTGGGTGTGGTCAAGAAACATCCCTGAGATTTTGGAAATGTTCAGTATCTTGATTGAGGTGGTAAATACATGAACTTACACAGGTGGTAAAATTAAAATTGTATAGAGTTTAACACACACATACGTAAAATGGGGAAAAATCTGAATAAGATCAATGGATATTATCAGTGTTGGTACCCTGGTTGTGATATTAGCTTTTTACAAAATGTTACCATTGAAGGAAAATGGGCAAAGTGTAACAGGGATCTGTCTGCATTGTATCTTACAACTACATGTGAATCTACAATTACTTAGATAAACATTTCAATTAAAAATGGAGTGCATCTGTTTTTCGTTTTCCTGACTAGACTCAGACGATACCCAGCCTTAGAATAAAACCAGCATCACAAAATTCAGGGCAGAAAGATGAGGGAAAAAATCAGGTCCACCATGACTTTTCTGAGCTCCTGATCAAGCTGGTTCCGATGTCTCTCTGTCTCTGTACTTGCCAGTCACATAAGCCAGTGAGGGCTTCCCTGGTGGCGCGGTGGTTAAGAATCCGCCTGCCAATGCAGGGGACACAGGTTCGAGCCCTGGTCCTGGAAGATCCCACACGCCGTGGAGCAACTAAGCCCGTGTGCCACAACTACTGAGCCTGCGCTCTAGAACCTGCGCACCACAACTACTGAGCCCATGTGTCACAACTACGGAAGCCCGTGTACCTAGAGTCCGTGCTCCACAACACGAGAAGCCACCACAGTGAGAAGCCCGCGCACCTCAACAAAGAGTAGCCCCTGCTCGCCGCAACTAGAGAAAGCCCACGTGCAGCAAGACCCAATGCAGCCAAAAAAAAAAAAGTCATAATTGCAAGGTGAACTACACAGGGTTACAGATGTGTGAGTAAGTGAGGAAATGGAGAAAAAGACAGTTTATAAACTTTATATTCATTGGTATCTTGAGTTTCAGATTAATGAGATTGTCCCCATGACTTGGTGGTCCAAAATCTTTTATTTTGGAGGAGGGAGGGCCATAAGCATGAAATCTGTGGATACTAACATCCAGGGAAAAAATGAACGCACACCCAACTTCGGAGGTGGGTGGTTCAGAGATCCTCTGAAACTCATCCTATGAGGCTTAGGTTAAAGACCCCTGTTAAACCATTGGGTTGACATATCTTGTTTATCAGATAACACATGCATTATTATGGGAGTAAAGTGGGAAAATGGGCATAAAAGGACTGTATGTTTGTAAAAATGGTGCATTGACCATTTATTATGAGGGTGCATTTGTGTGTAGACATGTGTGACTTACTGTATTCATCTGATTCTGTGCTTGCCATGGTGGTGAAGGGGACGATGTATTGCCTGATTGTGAAAAGATATGCATGAGCACATTTGTGAGCCTTGGTGGGCATAACTTTTCTTTCAAATGCATCTGTGTGTGTGTGTGTGTGTGTGTGTGTGTGTGCGGGTGTGGGTATGTTTTGTTAGAGCTTGTTGGAAGTGCAGCATTTTGGATCAATGTACCAAAAGATGAATCTCGCATAGAGCTGGACCTGGCCCCAAGGGCTGACATCCTGCAAGGTTTTCCGAAAAATCTTTTTGCAGGCAGACGCTAGCACCGTCTAAAAAACATTGACCATGTCCAGAATCGTTTCTGACTATTTTCTGCAAGTTTTAAAGAGAAAAGGAAAACATAATCCCTTCTTTGGTTTTCAGTTGTTTTCACCTCTTTTGTTCCTTCTATTGATGGAGAGCCAGAAAGGAGAAAAAGGTTTCCATCAGGAAAGAAATTCCTTCTCCATCTCTGTGATTTTCAGGAGGGAGAGTACAAAGCACGGTGGCAGGAATTTGAATTTGGGAGTTGAAATATGTGAGTTCTCATGCTACTCTACCATCACGGTCTAGAACACATTGGATAAGTCATTGACCTTCCCAGGCTACAAGTTGCTTATCACTAGGATGGAGGATAATATCTGTTTTACCAGGTTTGGGCACTGTTGAGAGTATTATATAAGATAACATATGCAATGGTTTGCGTAGAATAAACCTCTATTTATTTTATAAAAAGAAACATTTTATGTTTAGTCAATAAAATTTAAAATACTTGAAAGAGTTAAATAGTGCTTTTTTTTTTTCCTGTGGTAGGCTTTCTAGATTAACTTTGAAAAAGAGCTGGGAAAATTATCTTTACATATTAAAACAGATATTTGCTCAGCACCTACTTTACGCCAGGCACTGTGTTAGCGGTTGGGAATACAGGGGAAAACAAATTCATAATCTCTATGTAAAGGCATTTACAGTCTACTGAGGGAGAAAGGCATTAAGTAAGCAGGCAAACAAATAACTATATAATTAAAACTGTGGCGAGAACAATCAAAGTAATAACAAATTGTGCTGTGACAGTGACTAATAGGGAGGATCTAATTTAGTCTAAGTCATCATGGAAGACTTCTCCGAGGAAGTGACTTTCAACCTGAGATCTGAAGGGAATTGTTTGAATGCGTGTGGAGCTGAAGTAGTCTCTAAAATCTGCCTCTTAAGATCTGCTTCTTCCCCTGTGATTCTGCGGAACAAACATGAAATTGAATTCCTATCCCATGCTGAAAAGTAGGTAAGGGAGAGGGGTCGAGCTTTATAGGTAAGGAGAATATTAAGAGATAAATCTTATTTTTATATTGTAGTCTCTTTCCTTCAGACTGTTGCTAATCCCCTGACTTTTGATTCAAAAATAGAATTTTTCCTCACGTTATAGCCTTGCTTAAAGACAATGAGCGGTTTCACAACAAATGATTTATAGACTAAAATCTGGAGAGATCTTGCTCATAAAAATACTCCAGCCGTTTATCTTGATCGTCCGCTACATCAGAGCCTGGCTCGGATGCTTCTGAATTAACTGCAGATTAAATGATTTGATCCAGTTGGAAAAGTACAAAGGCAGAAGGGGAGAGCACGTGGCAGGAGGCTGATCACCACTGTGATGGTATCCTTATTCATTTAGGAGGCAAGGAGCTTCCACCTCTCACTGTAGGATTACAAGCAGGAGAGGTGGAAGGGAATGTGGATCCTTGGGGGGGGTGACTGGGTGGATGAGTGTTCAGTCAACAACACATGTATTGAGCATGTACCATGTGTTAAACAGTGAGGACACAGTGGTGAGCACATAAGATATGGGTGCTGTTCTCAGGGAAAATACAGTCTGGTGGGAGAAGGAAATAATACAACAAACAAGAGAACTACTAATCTATCTTGATCTCGGTGTCACTTCAATGCAGTGGAAACTGAGCCTGAGTCAGACCGTGTTGCAGCCTTCCAGATATCACGGCTTCACTCCCTCTGCCAAGTAACTCTCTGTCCTTGTATTTATTCATTCATTCAACCATCTATCTGCTATTTGACAAGTGTGTGTCCTGAGCTTCTATTCTGCTTTTTATTCTGTGCAACTGGTGGGAGTCCCAGAGATTAACGAGGTGGGAACCCCGCCTTCAGAAGAGCTCACAGTCTCCTGGAAGTAAACAGGATTTCTGCAAATCATTACAGTGCAAGACAGATTTGGGTGTGTCAAAAGAGTTGCATCGGGGAAGTTGTGAGTGTTCACAGGGAACAGACATCTTATTTAGTTTGTTAATTGACTTGATGAGAGAAGCCAAGAAGTCAACCAATATACACTGAGTGCCTTACTCTGATACAGGTTCTGTGCCAGATTCTGGAGTTACATAGATGATCAGACAGTGGTGCTGCTCAAAGCAAGACCTAGAGTAGAAGATGGGACAGACGTTCAGGTAAAAATTTCAGTACAGTGGGGAGACTTTCAACCACTTAACAAATATTTCCCGAGGATCTACCATATACCAGTCTTTGCGCTATTGTGTAGGGATACAAGGTGAGAAGGATAGATGTTCCTTGCCCCTGTGGCATTTATACTCAGGCTTGCAGTCTGGCAGATGTATTTTGTTATTTTACTGGGCATCACCAGTTTTAGTTATTGCCAGATGGGGTGGGTGATAAAGGGTCCATGGAGAGCTAACTTGTCTACTGGGGTCAAAACATTGGATATCCAAGGAGCAAGGTTATAGCTGGGGAGTGGTTCAACAAGTAGCCCAGTGTATGAGGGTTTTGATTTCTCTATGTTCTTACCAACATTTATGAGTATGTGAGCTTTTGATTCTAGCCATCCTAAAGGGTATGAAGTGATATCTCATTGCAGTTTTGGTTTGTATTTTCCTGATAACTGATGATGTTGAGCATAATTTCATGTGCTTCTTAGTTATTTGTATGTTTTCCTTAAAGAAATGTCTATTCAGATCATTTTGCTCATTTTTAATTGGTTATTTCTCATTTATATTATTGAAGACTATTTTTTTTTCTAAAGATACTGTGGATTTCAGGTAAGGCTAGATCTAGTGGCTCAACAATATCACCAAAGACCATTTTCTTTATGTATCTTATTTCTGCCCTCCACAGTATTGGCTTCATCTTAAGCTTGGTCCCTTCATAGGTTGAAAAATGCCTGCTAACTATGCTATTTGGTCAAATACTTCCTCTGTCATATCCAGTGGTAGAGAACGAACATTCTCTTCCCCACTATAGAAGTCCTGGGCTTCCCTTTGCTTAGATTGATTTAGGTCACATGACCACCTCTGGCTTAATCACAGTGGCAATGGAATGGAAATTACACAGATTGGATTGGGCCATTTAGGATGTATTTGAAGAGCTGAGATTGAGTTCAGCTCCTGCCCCCACCCCAAATGCACGTGGCTACTACACAGTGCAGGAGGGTGGAGATAGATGTTGGAAGGGCAACTGACACAATCCACTGTAGCACTTTTGTAATTATAAGTTTATGTAGCTATTTGATTAATGTCTATGCTCCCTATTAGAGTATCAAGGCAGGGATCATAGTTCTTTTGCTTAGTTGCATTTAGAACATCATTCTCATCCTCTTCCTCATCATGTTAATGCACAGCCATGGGCTAGATACTGAATTCTGTGCTTTATATGGATTAAAATACTATATGGTTGCTATTATTATTGTTGTCATCATCCCTGTTTTACACATGAAAAAAATTCAGTCTCAAACAGGAGAAGAGGCTTGCTTAACATTTCACATCCAGTAACTGGTGGAGCTGGGATTTGAACCCAGGCAGTCTGAGTCCTGGGTACTCTTGACCTCTTTCCCTATGAATGATGAATAATTTTCATCTTTGTAGCTCTCAGCACAATGTGTGGCACAAAATAGGCATAGGCACTCAGTAAGTATCAGTTGAAATGAAATTGAATTAAATTATAATATTTTAAAATAAAGTCACGAATTCCTCTTTCATGGCAAGAAAAGTAGTAGAGGTCAGAGTCCAAACTGAAGAGTCAGGTGGCTGGAAGAGTTTCCCAGGAGCCCCTTCCATCACACTGATGCTCCTGGCCACAGTGTGGGGATAGAGTTCTGGGTCAGAATGTCTGACGTCCCATGTGTCAGTCAGACACATCTTCTGACCTTCACTGAGCTCTCCTCCCAGGAGGTCAGACCAGCTTCCCAATGTGCATGAGTGAGTGTAGAAATCCAGAAATCAACTTTGAAATGAGGCCTTAAATGCCTTCTGCGATAAATAATTGAAAAGTCCTGTAGGTTTTTTTCCCCTTCCTTTAAATCAAAAGAGAAATAATGTGAGATCAAAACTCCCAGAAGAATATGAAGAAAAATATTCAGAAAAGATATGGGTGCTTGGAATAGAAAACATCTTCTTTTCTCATGCATCAAAAGAAGCTCCCAGTTTATCAGACATTTCCAAGTGGGCTGCAGCACACTAGGATGAGAATAAAAGCATAGCAGTGAATTCTAGGTCATTAGACTGGAAGGTCAGCTGAAATGAAGCTAAATCTTGTCTTTCCTTTGAGATAGACACATTTGCAAAAGAGCTATTCAATTTATGACTATTTCCTAATTTGTTATTCCCACATTTGGGATTGAGAGATACCTTACATGACCTGAAAAAATAAAATCTTTAGGTGAAAGGTATTCTATACTTTTTAAGGTGCATTCATTTTCATCATCTCATATGATATTTATCATAGGGATCATACATCCCTTTTGACATAGGAAAGGCTAGTATTATTGGTTCCATTTTACAGAAGATAAAATTGAGGTTCATAGTGTTGCATTAACGTGTTCAGTGTGATACAGCTGGTGAGAGCCAGAGCTGAAATTCTGTTAAGATCTTTGGCCCTCTGTAGTTTCAAGACTAAAAGATAAAGGAGAAATGCAGTCATGGGCTCAAATCTTCTATAACTTTTTTAGTTGAGTGACTTTGAACAACTTATTTCACCTTCATTTTGCTCATCTGTAAAACTGGGATAATACTTACACTGCAAGACTGTGGTGAGAATTAAGTGAGATAATGTATATAAAGTTCTTAGTTGGGGAATTGAGGTAGCCCACTAACTAGCACTCCTCTTCCCTGTTCAGGTTTTGAAATGATTGAGAAATTACACATTATATTTACAAAATAGATTATAAAATAAAATTACAAAAGTAGGTGTATGGGGAGAATGTAGCTTATATTAGTAGAAAACGGGTTTCGTAATACTGGGTAGGAGGACTTTTCACTCAGTTACATGCAACGCTGGTCCAGGCAAGACCTTCCCATGTGAGGTAGGCTTTACCATTAAGTTTCTGCGTGGTCAAGAACATTTCTGAGCCAATGATTTTTGCAGGCAGGCTGGTTCCCCAGAGGAAAGGGAGAAGAAGGGGCGAGAGTAAATCAAAACCATGAGGTCAACTCAAAACGATGAGCTATCACCAGGTTGGCTAAAATTTAAAAAGACAATAACAAGTGTTGGAGTGGATGTGGAGAAGTGGTGCTCTCCTTTATTGCTGGTGGGAATGTGAAATGGTGTAGTCAATTTGGAAGACATTTTGGCAGGTCCTCAAGTTGTTAAATATAGAACCAGCATGTGCACCTAGCAATTCCACTGCTAGGTATACATCCAAGAGAAATGAAAACATATATCCACACCAAAAATTTGCGCACGAATGTGAATAACAGTGTTCATTCATAACAGTCAAAAAGTGGAAACAACCAAATGTCCATCAACTGATGAATATATAAGTAGAATTTTAATATATCCTTTTTATGGAACAGTATTAAGCAATGATATATGCTACAACATGGATAAACTTTGCAAATATTATGCTGAGTGAAGAAAAACCTGACACACAAAGTCACCTGTTATCCGATTCCATTTATATGACATGTCCTGAATAGACAAATCTGTAGCAGAAAGTAGATTAGTGGTTGCCTAGGGCTGGGGAAGAGTTTTGGGAGAGAGTGACTGCTAATGGTTGCAGGGTTTCTTTTAGGGGTGATGAAAACATTCTAAAATTAGATTGTGGTGATGGTTGCATAATTCTGTAAATATAACAAAAACCATGAAATTGTACATCTTAAATGGGTAAATTTTCTGGATGTGAATACCTTCTCAATACAGATGTTATATTAAAAAAAACTACACAAGAAATAATATTGGACTGAGTGATGGTGATCCGCAAACTAAGAACTGCAATGAATAAGGACTAGTGACTTGAGGGCTTGACAGGAACAAGGAGAGGGTAGAGGTGGGATAGTCTGATGATATCAGCTTCAATTCTTTGCAATTCACAGCATCCACTGTCTTCTAAACTGGAGTAGCTTGTACTAGACCAACACTCCCACCAAGAGCAATGATAAAAACCAATAACATATCAAAAGTCATTTGTGTGAAAGCACCAGAGATTCTTGTGTGTGTGTGTGTGTGTGTGTGTGTGTGTGTGTGTGTGTAGGAGGAATGAAGAAAGATCTAGAAAAGGTGGTGAGGAATAAAGAGACCATCAACCTCAGCTTCTTCAGACAGTGAAAGAGAGGACTCCAGGAATAAACTTCCTCAGGGAATCAGCTAGAGTTCAGGTAGACCCAAGCTGTGGAAAGAATCTCCAGAGAAGTAGTGGAAGACGTATGAGATCTTCCTGATGGAAAACCCTGACTTGAAGAGGGCACTGTGAAGAATTTGGGGAGTAGGAAGGAGGGGTGGGATTTGGGCATATATAGAACAGTGGGGGGATGAGAGTCTGGTTATGAGAAATGACTTCAAAGTCCTGGCTTTCACGGTGATTCATATAAACAGGGACGCAGTGCCTGACAGGATTCATTATGAAGGTCTGCAAGGCAGACTGAGATGAGGAGTCTGTGAGTGTTGGAAGGAAGAAATCCTGTTCCCTCTTCACTCTTGCTAATAACAGTGTCAAATCAGAGGAAAAGATGGTCATACCAGGAAATAAAGTTATTTACAATGTATAAGTTTCATACTTTGATAGAGGAAGAGAACATGGGAGATGATAAAAGTAAGACTGCTTGGATACAACACTCTGGGTATCACAGTGGTCCTCCATGGAGAAAGGACTCCATTCCCTGTGTAACCCTGGGAAAGTGATTCACTGTAAAGCGGGCAGGGCTAGGTGGTTTCTAAGGGATGTGGGATTCTCTCTGTGTATCTCTGTCTTGTATTTCTCTCTTGGTTGGTATATACACGGCTGTCTGTTTGGTGCCTTGACTTCTTAATTTGGGAGCCCCAAGAGCAGTAAGAAGGAAATACCAAGGGGAATATAAATACCACCGAGTTCCTCTGAGTCTGGCTTAACATGGGCCTCCCTCCTTCAGGAGCTGCTTCCAGCTTTGGATCTTTTTCATCCCCATGGGTGGGATCTCTGTAGAAACAGAGGCCAGCTGTAGACCTTAGTGATGCTGATTACCGATGTCCACAATTGCTTAGAAACTGGCAACACTGTCCAAATGCTCTCGTGCCCTCTGATACTACAGGATACTTTTAGCACTGGCAGATGTGTTGATGATGCAAGATGGGGCTATTAGACGGGATTGTATGGCCATCCCATAGTCCTCAAAGGCAATCATCTGAAGAAGAGAAAGAGGGAGAGGACAACACCAACAGTCCTGATTGACAGATACCAGTTGTCTGTCTGTCACTATACTCTGCACTTTACATGCTTTTTCTCTTTATGATAAGCCCATGAGGTAGGTACTGTTATACCCATTACATGTGCCAGATGCTTCAGAGTGGTTAAAGCACTTGCTGGTTTATTACTGTTAGTAGTGGCAATTGGAGACTAGAATCTAAGTGATTTCATTCTCATATCTATATACTCAACCACCACACACAAAATATATATTCTATCATAAGTTAGGTCACCAATTCAGTTCAATTCTGCAAGTGTTTATTGAGGAATACTGTGCTAAAGAAAAGGATGAAGAAACCATCAGTATGGAGACCCTTCTGTAAGGGATCTCTAGAACTTGCTCATCCTACATAAGTAAAATTTTATACCCTTTCACATCATATCCCCATTTCCCCCTCCCTCCAACCCCTGGTGACCATGATTCTACTCTCTGCTTCTGTGAATTTGACTGTTTTTGATTCCACATTTAAGTGAGATCATGCAGTATTTGTCTTTCTGTATCTGGCTTATTTCACTTAGCATAATGTTCTCCAGCTTCATCCATGTTGTGACAAATGGCAGGATTTCCTTCTTTCTTAGAGGCTGAATAATTTTGCTATACCTGTAGCTATGTCTAAATCTATATCTAGCTCACATTTTCTTTATCTATTCATCCATTGATAGATACTTAGGTTGTTTTCATATCTTGGCTATCTTGAATAATACTGTGATGAACATAGGAGTTCACATATCTCTTAGAGATACATATTTCATTTCTTTTGGATATATACCCAGAAGTGGGATTTCTGGATCATATGGTAGTTCTATTTTTAATTTTTTGAGGAATCTCCATACTGTTTTCCACGGCAATTGTATCAATTTACATTCCCACCCATAGTGCACAAGGGTTCCCTTTTCTCCACATGCTCACCAACATTTGTTATCTTTTGTTTTTGTGATACTAGTCATTCTACCAGGTGTGAGGTTCTATTTCATTGTGGTTTTGATTTGAATTTTCCTGACATTTAGTGATGTCAAGAGCACCTTTTCATATATCTGTTGACCATTTGTATGTCTTCTTTTGAGAAATGTGTAATCATGTCTTTTAAAATCAGGGTTTTTTGTTTGTTTGTTTTTTGTGGTTCTTTTTGTTTGTTTGGTTTTGTTTTTTTCCCTATTGAATTGCATGAATTCCAAGAGTTCTTTATATATTTTGGATCTTAATGCTTTATCAGATAAATGGTTGGCAAATATTTTCTCCCATTCCATAAGTTACCTTTTCACTTAGTCAATTGTTTCCTTTGCTGTGCAGAAGATTTTTAGTTTGATGTCATCCCACTTGTCTATGTTTGTTTTTGGTTGCCTGTGCTTTTGGTATTATATCCAAAACATCGTTGCATAGACCAATGTCAAGGAGAGTTTTCCTTATGTTTTGTTCTAGTATTTTTATGGTAGTAGGTCTTATATTTCAGTCTTTTTTTTTTTTTTTTTTTTTTTTTTTCCGGTACGCGGGCCTCTCACTGCTGCGGCCTCTCCCTACGAACATTTAAAATGTACTATCTCATTAACTCTTCTCATCTAGTGTTGGGAGGTGAGAATCATGATGTATGTTGTACAGAGGGGGAAACTGAATCCATTTGCTCCAAGTCACATTTCTGATTCATGGCAGAACTAGGGGTGTCTCAGGAGTCCTGAACTTAAGCCCTGTTCTTCCTACCTCCTTTGACACCATTCACAACTTGCTCACAGGTCTAAAGATATATATGCATATAAATAAAATATAAATATAAATTTAAAAACTATTCATTTACACACATATCATAGTTATCCCCACCTCAGAAAGCAATTGGAAGGACCAAACTACATACAAATGGAGGTGGAAATACATTCTAAACTGTAAACGGTTGTAAGCATGTTATTTATCGTTACTACTTTTGTAGTTATTATTACAGTTATAAAATACAGCTGCTCATCTGTGGAGGATGCTCCCTGATCCAAAGCATGTAGGGTCTCTGGGGAGCCCTGGAAGACAGAATTTTGCCTTCCTCACCCCTTTCCTGCTAACTTCATAACTCTGCTTCAGCACAAATAAAAAGAAAAGACTGATCAAGTAGTGTGATGTTGACTTCAACTCTATTAAAGTCACAGAGGGATAGTGTCAAGGGGAAAGAGATGAGCCTATTGGAAGCAGGCAGGGAAATGAGATTTGCAGGTGGCTGGCTTGCAGTCCTTTCAATGTATGGTGACTCCTTCTCTTTCTACCCTCAGAACTTCTCCCAGGTGCAGAGAATCCCAACAACTGCTTGGAGACATGGGTATCTATACAGATTTTGAAGCTGAGTAGGGACTTTTGGAGATAGCAATGGGTAGAGGGTGCCTTACTGGCTGGTACAAATACTTCTGAGCCAGAGTAGTAGTCTTCACACATGGTTTATCAAGGAGGCTCTCCAAATTCAAATCCTAGTTTGTTCATTGTGACCTGTGGGAATTTAGGGAGGCTAATTACCACCTCTCATCTCCATTTCCCATTTTTTAAAGGATTTTTATTAGAAGCTACCTTGTAAGTTTGATGAAAGGATATAAGGAGATAATATATGTAAAGTTATTAATTCACTGAGCCTCACACATAGTAAGTACTCAGTGAATTAGCTACCATTATGTTATACAACCAGCCAGATATGTTCCACCACTATAAAAGCAAGCAAAGCAGTACAGTCAGTTGCCTTAAATACATTTCAAAACAAGATGTGGAAGGAAAATAAAGGAAGTGGGAAAGTGTAGGTTGGATGGGAGAATAAAAGGAAGAAGGGGGCATCCACCCTCTTCTTGAGTGTATTGAAAACACTAAAAGACTTGAAATCCTACTGGTCTGCATTTGAATCATGAAGCAAATCACTGAACCTCTCAGAAACTTATTATCCTCATCAATAAAAATGGAAATATAACTGCTTCACTTAGAATTTGAACGAATCAAAGATCTGATCCTTCTTATTGAACCAGGATGAGAAAGAAAGAAGTAACATTTATTAAATGTCTACTGTGTACCAGTTGTGAGGTTTGACAGATAAAATATGTGAAATGCCTGGCACACAGTAGGTGCTCAGGATAAGGTATGGGTGTATTGGGGATGAAATTTCAGCAAGAGACCCATAAATGCTTAGACCCTACTGTGCTATTCAGCCCTCCTTCTGCCAGGATTCCCAACTAATTAGATGTATAGAACAATAAAGAGACTAGAGCTTGAGATGGCACTTTGTTAATAACTCTACAAAGCCTGCTCTCCCAAGCAAAGGCTTATTGATCAAAGTGAGAGTTGAGCACATGGCTTAGGCTGGTGGGCCACACAGAGCTTGCTGTTCTTTCACTCTGCCTGCATGGAACCCACACATTGGGGCCAGCATGCTGAGGAGAGACAGAGAGATGACCAGGACTTGAGAGCCACTGTGCCTCAGTTTATAGAGTTCTCTGGCTGGCATAGAAGCAAGAACTGCCAGAGAATGGCTGGTCCTTCCCAAGGGAAAGCCTTGCCTGGGTGTGGGACAGGATGTGCAAACCATTAGGAGGACATGGGGCTTGCCTTCAAGGCTCAGTAGTCTCCCTCCCTGGTAAACTTGGCCTAATTAGGGCCCTAGGCTCTGACTCATCTGATAGCTGCTCCTCCTACCCCGTGGGGGCTGGGAAGGGGGCTGTCAGAGGGGACTCTGATGTGGAAAGGGAGTTGTCCTCCTGTTCTCGCACTCAATATTGTCATTTCCCATGGGGATCCTTTAGGCTGGTATGTGGGGTATTCTTTTCCCCTTCAAGGTCCTTGTGTCTGGGTGTTATCTTCTTTTCTAGAATTTGAACAACTCTGGAAGTTGGACGAACTGCACTTTGACCCTCTACATCAGGCTCTGACTCTCTCTCTCTCTCTCTCTCTCTCTCTCTCTCTCAGTCTGATGCCATGGTTTTCTAACTCATCTCCTGACCTCTAGCTTTTTCAATCCTCTCCCGCTGGTGGCTTTTCTGAAATACACTCCCCAGTCCAAGAACTTCACTGGCTGCAGACTCAAGGTCAAACCTCTCTGCATGGTGCTCTAGACCACTACGTGCTGACTTCATCTATCCTTTCCATTCATGGAGGTGTCCACTTGATCCATCCCCCCCTCATGTTCCAGTGCCCTTATGTTCCAGTGCATTTGTTTCTCTCAGTAGACTCTAAACCCTTTGAGATGGGGACTATAGCTTATTCATCTTTATAGTTCCTACAACACCTAGTGCAATCCTTGACATAGAGTAGGTGTTTACTATGTTGGAATAGACCTCTGGAGCCAGACTCTAAGGTTCATCTATGGTCTGAACTACTGCATGGTTTTAGAAAAATCATTCAGCATCTCTGCACCTTGGTACCTTCATCTTAAAAATGGAGGTGAGAGTAAAACCTACCCCATGGGGCTTCCCTGGCGGTCCAGTGGTTAAGACTCTGCACCTTCCAATGCAGGGGGCATCTGTTCGGTCCCTGGTCAAGGAACTAGGATCCCACATGGCATGGGGCCAAAAAAAAAAAACAAACACAAAAACCTACCCCATAGGACTAATTTGAATATTACATTGGTTAGTATTTATAAATTCTTTTGACAAGTGCATGGAATAAGTAATTGTCCAATACAGGTTAGCTATTATTTATCACCATTAGTCCCAACTATCTCAGAGTTTATCAGTTACAGGTTTACAGGTTATCACAAATTTTACCCATCGTGGTCCATTACTTTTGTTTGTAGTTTTATTGTTATCATCACACTTCACATCAACCATTTAAAATTATTCTCACCAAAAAAATAAAATAAAATAAAATATTCTCACAACGAATTCTGTGAACTCCCTTCTTTCAGAGGAGGAAACTTAAAGAGAGAAGGGTTCAGTGGCCTTCTCAGGTGACATAGAAAATACTTGAAATTACATCTTTGGATATCTGGTTCATTACTCTTTCCATTACACTGTGACCATCCTATGAATTCCAGAAGAAATCAAATATAAGTCCTATGCTAAATTGACTTCATGTACCTTTTTATTTTTAAAAGTGAGATTGTGTATTTCTTGACTGTTAAGGCCATATTTCATTTTGTCTGATTCTCCTAATCTCATATAGTACCTGGGACAAGGCACACACTCAAAATGTTGTTGAAAGGAAAAAAAAAAAAGAAAGAAAGAAAACAATAAAGCAGAAAATATTTTAGGGTATGAAAAAAATCCCCCCTCCCATGTTTCAGATACCAATAACATCACTTAAATGAACTATTCATTACCAGAAGTGAGGGTCCTTTTCTTTCCCTTTAGTGGATAAATAGGCACTAGCAACCATCTTTCCAATTCCTCTTCAGAAAATGCAGAGCAAGTAGAATAATTATCTCCTGTTAAGAGCCTTCCTACTATTTCTCTGACACCATGAAAACATTCATAGTACAGCTCAATATGAAAGAAACATTAATTATATTCATACTCTTGAGTATGTTTCTCAGTTGCTTGAGATGAAATTAGCAAACTCCTTTATATTAATAAAAATCCTAAACTCAGAGAAGAGATTCATTCAGCTGCCTTTCTCTGCCTTGGAAAGTCATCTTAGCCAAAGTCTTGGAAATGAGCACATCTAAAAGATGCTTCATTAAAATAAATGATCCCCCAGAGCAGACCTCGTCTGTCTGCACTCCGTGTATCCCCAGTGCCTAGAATAGTGTCTGGCATATAGTCATAGCACAATGATTATTCACTGGGTAAATTAAATGGGTCCAATAAGAACTTTTGAGTGAGAATGGTTTATTTAAGCTCAGTTCCAGTTAGGGAAACTGGCATTTGTATGATTATAATTCTCTTTTAGAAATAAGTTGATCCCAATTTGCTTAATGATTCTGTGAAATCAGGCAGATCTGGCTGGATATTTATGGTTGATCATACCAATTAGCAAACGGGTAGCCTTCCAAATACAAAGCATAATACCTGACTTGTGTATTCCGCAAATCCAACTGTATTCAAATTGTTCACATCACCACCATGTGCAGTTTACCAGAAGAAGAGTTGATTGCCTTCTTTCCAGCAATGCTTGATGTACTCGCATCTCAAACTGCTTTCATGAGTCACACCAGCTCGTTCTCTTTGGGGCCCAGAACAAGGACGAGCACTGTCTTTAATTCTAATTGAGGGTTTCAATTCTAGGACATCTCAAATATTGCAGGTGACACATGCTGTCTCTTCCAAGGCCACATTTCGAAGGGTTTTCTAACAAGGAAGGAGCCAGATTTGAATATGGTGACATTAGACCTTGTCAGACAAAAACATCAATATTGGTGCATAATTAATGCTTAGAGCTTATCTGACATGGGCAGAGCAGGCCCAGAGTGCTTTCAAAAATCAATTTGCTACCTGAATTACAAACCTCGTAGATACAACCTGACAGGCTGATGCTATTAAAACATGGGGGCATCTAGAGGAACATTTGAGCAAATCAAAGATCAGATCTTTCACTCCTGATATAAGAGTAGACTGAACAGGGTGGAGAAAAAAGAAGTAACATTTATTAAGGATACATAACAATTGGATGAAATGAGGGTTGTAATACTAACATTAAAGAAGGGAAAACTAAGTCTCCAAGAGCCTTAAAGAATGTGACCAAGATCACGCTGCTAGTGAAAGACAGAGGTGAAATTTGAACACGAATAGGACCACCAAGTTCATGTTCTTTCTCTACTTTCTTTCTCAAGATCACAACATGTTTATATTCCTACCGTCTCTATCCTTTTGGCAAAGTTCTTTCAAAGCTGAGTTCCAGGGAATGGTGGGAACTTCTGCCGAAGGGCAATTGTGACTATACAGGTTAAAAGTAAACTTTTAAAAAATTTACTTCAAAACTAAATATAATTAAAAATAATGTACAGGGCTTCCCTGGTGGCACGGTAGTTGAGAGTCCGCCTGCCGATGCAGGGGACACGGGTTCGTGCCCCGGTCCGGGAGGATCCCACATGCCGCGGGAGTGGCTGGGCCCCGTGAGCCATGGCCGCTGAGCCCGCGCGTCCGGAGCCTGCGCTCCACAACGGGAGAGGCCACAACAGTGAGAGGCCATAGTACTGCAAAAAAAAAAAAATAATAATAATAATAATGTACACACTTCATTAAATCATCTAACAAATTTACATACAACAATGGCTACCAAAGAGTTAACTTATTTTGTGTGTGTGTATACATGTATGTAGAGTTTGAAATAAATGGAAAAAAAACCTACTTACATAGTTTCTATCTAACTTTATCTATCTATCTATCTATCTATCTAACGTATCTATTTATATACTTTTGAAATGTGAACGTGTAATTAATTAGAAGCCTGTAACCCTGTAGTGGGATTTCTGATTTAACCCCAGGGCGGTGATTTTCCACTCATGTAAAACTCTATGAGTGAATACCACTACTTATATGTGTGAAAGAAGATTTTTCTCTTTCACACAGTGCAACTCAAACAAAGTACCAAAATATATTAAACACTCAGGCTGTTTTAAGATTGTAACTTCCGAGTTACAGTTTTATCAAAACAGCCTCATTGTTTTTAATGATGGGTTTTAAAATAAGTGCTGTAAAAAAGCAACTTAGGAAGTAAATGCATATTGCTAAGATGTGCTTTCATCTGCTTTCCATATTAGGGTTCCATGTAAAATTTCATTTTTAATAAAAGGGCTCTGCCATTAAAGAGAGTTGAAAATCCCTGAGATAAAGAAATTGGGGCATCTACAAGTTCTATTTCCTTTGGTCTCAATGATTTCGGTTAATTCTGTGTCTAAGAATATGTATAGTGTTAACCATAATCCGAGAAGTGCCTAAAGTGGATTTTGTATATAAAATTGACTCATCTTTCAAGGCCTAACTGAAGAAACAATCTCTTTATGGGTGATTTTTTTTTTCGTAGACTCCAGGCTTTTCGTAATGTGGACACGGCATCAGGAGTGGAGTTGCAACAAGAGAGAAAGGGAAGCAGTCTGTAGACAGTACATCAACAACATTTTCTCTTTGCACGTGCATCAGGTTAATTCTGGACATCTTGCCTAACCCATCCCTCAAGAATTATCCACATATTCTGTCTAATTCTATTTCCATCGCCGAGTTCTCATTTCTATCTTCAGTGCAGTCTTCAATTTAACACCTTGTTTTTCTAACTGCAGTCTTGATTCCCCTCCACCACCATTTCCATTCTCCCTCCAGTTACAATGCCCTAGACCTCTCTACTTAAGCAACCATGGTGCATTGATTGTACTGAAGATGCGAATTAATGGCCTCTTTGAATCCACATTCTTCTACCCTTTAACTTTGCCATTTCCACTCTGACTCTGGGCTGGTTTTGTTTTTTTAATTGAAGTATAGTTGATTTACAATATTATATCAGTTTCAGGTGTGTGATATAGGGATTCAATATTTTTACAGGTTATACTCCCTTAAAAGTTATTTAACCACTTCCCTGGTGGTCCAGTGGTTAAGACTCCATGCTTCCACTGCAGGGGGCACAGGTTCCATCCCTGGTCAGGGAAGTTCTGTATGCCGCAAAGCCAAAAAAAAAAAAAGTTATTACTAGATAATCGCTATAATTCCCTGTGCTATACAAATTATCCTTGTTGCCTATCTATTATATACATAGTAGCTTGTATCTCTTAATCCCATACCCCTATCTTGCCCCTCCCCCTTCACTCTCCCGACTGATCAGGACTAGTTTGTTTTCTGTATCTGTGAGTATGTTTCTATTTTGTATATACATTCATTTGTTTTGTTTCATAGATTCCACATGTAAGTGATATCACGCAGTATTTGTCTTTTTCCGTCTGACATTTCACTGAGCATAATATTCTCTAGGTTCATTCACGTTGCTGCAAATGGCAGGATTTCATTCTTTTCATGACCTAGTAATATTCCATTGTATAAGTATACCACATCTTCTTAATCCATATTCTTTGCCTGTTGATGGACACTTGAGTTGTTTTCATGTCTTGCCAATTGTAAACAGTGCAATAGAACATTGGGGTGCATGTATCTTTTCAAATTAGTGCTTTTGTTTTGTTTCAAGATATATAGATGCTCCTGTGTTGGTTGCATATATGCTAACATGTATAATACTCTCTTCTTGTATTAATCACTTTATCATTAGATAATACCCTTCTTTGTCTTTTGTTATAGCCTTTGTTTTAAAGCCTATTTTGTCTGAGATGAGTATTGCTACCCCTGCTTTCTTGTCATTTCTGTTTGCATGAAATATCTTTTCTCATCCCCTCACTCTCAATCTATGTGTCTTTAGTTCTGAAGTGAGCTTCTTGCATGCAGCATAGAGAAGGGTCTTATTTTTTTTTAATCCAATCAGCCACCCTGTATCTTTTAACTGGAGCATTTAGTCCATTGACATTTAAAGTGGTTATTGATAAGTATATACTTGTTGCCATTTTGTTACTTGTTTTCCGGTTGTTTTTGTAGTTCTTCTCTGTTCATTTCTTTTTCTTTTTGTTTCTTCCCCTGTAGTTTGATGATTTTCATTAGCAATATGCTTATGTTCCTTTATTTTTAGTTTTTGTGTATCTATTGTAGGTTTTTGATTGGTGATTACCATGGGGTTCATATATGTTGACCTATAACTATAGCTACTTGTTTAAACTGGTAGCCATTTAAGTTCACAGTCTAAAAGATCTACATTTTTAACTCCCCTACCCCACATTTTGTGTTTTTGATGCCATATTTTATATCTTCATGTTTATCCTTTAACTGTTTATTATAGATATAATTTCTTTTATAATTTTTTGTCTTTTAATCTTTGTACTGGCTTATGTAAGTGGCTGATTGTCAGTCCTTATTATATATTTGCTTTTCCTAGTGGGATTTTCCCTTTTCTATAGATTCTTATGTCTTTTTCCCTTCCAGAGGACTTTTAACATTTCTTTTAGGGTAGGTTTAGTATTGATGAACTCTTTTAGTTTTTGCTTGTCTGAGAAGCTCTTTATCTCTCCTTCTGTTCTAAATTGTAATCTTGCTGGGTTTAGTATCCTAGATTGCATGTTTTTCCCTTTCAGCACTTTGAATATATCATGCCACTCTATACTGGCCTGCAAAGTTTCTGCAGAGAAATCAGCTGAAAGTCTTATGGGGATTCCCTTGTATATGACTCTGATTTTCTCTTGCTGCCTTTTGAATTCTCTTTAACTTTGCCCTTTAAATTATGATATGTCTTAGTGTGAGTCTGTTTGGGTTCACCTTGTTTAGGACCTCTGTGTTTCCTGTACCTGGATATCTGTTTCCTTCTTTAGATTTGGGAAATTTTCAGCCATAATTTTCTCAAATACATTCAATCCCTTTCTCTCTCTCTTCTTCTGGGACCCCTATAATGCAAATGTTGGTATGCTTAATGTTATCCCAGACATCTCTTAAACTGTTTTAATTTTTAAAATTTGTTTTTCTTTTTGCTGTTCTGTTCTTGTGAGTTCCATTATTCTATCTTCCAGATTGCTTATACATTCTTCTCTATCCCTTCATCTGCCATTCATTCCTTCTAGTGTGTTTTTTATTTCAGCTATTGAATTATTCATTTCTAATTGGGTCTTTTTTATATTTCCTAGTTCCTTATTGAAATGTTCACTTTATATACCTATTCTTTTCCCTAATTCAGTTAACATTTTTATTACCAATGCTTTGAATTCTTTATCTGGCAAGCTGTTTATTTTTGTTTTATTATTTATTTTTTCAGGGATTTTCTCTCGCTCTTTCAATTGAGAGCAGCTCTTCTGCCTTTTACTTTTCCTTAACTTTTTCTGCCTCTATGAATATAGGTGAAATAGTTGTCTATTGCGGTCTTGACGGCGTGTTCTTACGAGGGAGTGTCCCTGTACAGACTGCGAGTGCCTGATGCCTGCGGTGAGAGGGCTGGATGTGATGTAGATGCAAGTCCCGTCGCCTTTCCTCGGGGTGTGCTGGCAGCTATCGCCCTGGTAGGGGCTGGGGCTGGAGATGGGAGGCTAGAGCTGGATTCAGGCGTGAGGTGGGACTTCCCCTGTGCTCAGGGGCCATCATTGCCATATGGGGTGTGGGTTCTGATCCCACACCCAATGCTGATGCTGAAGCAGAAGCCTTGATGGTTGGGCCTGAGTCGGCTCTCTTCCCTTTACATTTGTGCTTTTCACTCTCTCAGCATCGGGACCTTGCCCCAGAGAGGTGGAGTGCAGAAGCAAGCGGGGCCTATGTGAGCTCTAGGCTCATGTCAGCCACGGTCTGGGCTGTCTCTGATGTTCTGCCCGTGCAGACTCCTGCGATTGTTTTCCTTACTCCACTCAGGTGCAGCCTTGGGTGCCGGTCCTCTTTGTCCTTCACAGCTGACCTCCGCCCCAAGCCTCCAGCACGCCCCCTCCAGGCAGCCGCATTGCAAGGCGGGTGGGGCCCACGTGGACTCTTGGTGTGTATTTTGGGGGATGAGCTGAGTAAGCACCAACGATGGCCACCGCCGTCCCATCCAGCCTCCACCCCCGGATTGGTAGCCTCTGTGTCCCATGGTCACTTAGTCCATCGCCATCGAGTCTTCTCCCTGGCTGTGGCTGCCCCAGATCCAGTGCTGAGCTATGATGGGGAGTCAGTGTGGGAGAGCGCTCACTCCGCTCGGGCTGGGGCTCATGCCGAGGCTGCTGAGGAGCACCCAGCTGCTCGAGCAGACCCGTCTCTGCCCTGCTTGGGGGGCAAGCCAGAAAGCACGCATGAGAGGACTCATGAGCGGAGTCCAGGCTTCCCACAGCCCTCCTTTAGTCCCAGTGTTTCTCTAACCAGTCAAGGTGGCTTGTGTCCTCAACATAGGACCCCGGGACTGGGGGACCCAATCTGTGCCTCTCACTACTCACTCCCCAGGGCGGGTGTCTGCCCGTGTAATTTCCCTTTTCCTCTGAGTCCCCTCCCGGGGGCACAGGTGCAGAGCCAATCTCTTTTCTTCCCTTCTTTCCTGGTTACGTGTGTATTTTTCTTATAGCCATGGTTGTACAGGAGCCTTTCTGCCAGTTTCCAGTTAGTTTTCAGTGAGGATTGTTCCACATGTAGAGGTATTTTTGATGTGTTTGTGATGCGAGGTGAGCTTCACGCCCTCTTACCCTTCCATCTTGATTGATGGCTCTGGGCTGGTTTTGTGACTTGCTTTAACCACTAATATGCAGCAGAAGTGACAGGGCGCTGAGTCTAAGGTTAGGCCTCCTGAAGCCTCCTCTACTCCTACTTCGTGTCTTGCATGATTGACCTTCATGTGACCCTCACGGCACATGACTCTTGTCATTATGTTGGTCCAGAGAAGCTGGCTAATTTAAGCTAGCTAACTAGCCTTCTTCCCTGTCCTGCTTACCAAAATGTTTAAAGCTTTGGTTGAATTTTTACAGAGTCTAAAAGAATGCGTCTGAAATTGTGAAGTTTGATTATTCTTGGAATGTTGGAAGCTAACTGAGAAATGAAGCAAACTGTTTTAGGGACAGGGTACCCTCGCCACGAATCCTAGGACAGCCGATGAGGGTGCTGTGGCCGCCCCCTGGACAAGAACATCACTCCCAGGGGCTGTCAGAAAGGACGCTGGGCAGGGCGCTGACAACAGTTTAATCAAATTGACACTCACCCCTCCCTCCAGGTTTAATTCTGTCCCTGGAAGTCAGATGCTTAAGCAAAATGTTTGCTCTCTTTAAATGGGGTGACTCCGGGCCAGGCAGGAAGACAGGGCAGGCGTCACAGGCTGTTCTACTTGGAGGGTTCTTAGCAGTCACCTCATCAGAAAAAGAAGTCCGCACCAGAACAAAGGAGTTAGATAAATGTAAAGTGTTGTTAATGCGAGAGAACCAGAGACAGGCACAGACAGTGTTCCTCACGCTGGTGTCTGGAGCGCTGGGGTCAGAGCCAGAGAACCCCTGCGACCTCCAGAACGTCCACTTGTAGTCTTGTCGCCGTGGGCACCCCTCTGTGGGCCTCGGGTTTGGGGTTCCTGAACTGAGTAAGGGTGTGTGTGCAGTGTTGATTAAGGCTCTCAGGTGTCTTCCAACCCTGGCTTTCTTGGTGTAAATCAAGACGATAGAAACCTTGTCAAGGAGAGGCTGAGAGAACACGAACCCCAAAAGGCAGAGAGCCCCCAAATCTGGGTTTTTATATCTGACTTCACCTCCCTCCCCTTAGAGGTTTCCAGAAACTCAGATATTTTGGACTGAATAATTTATAAGACTTAAACATTAAAAAAAAAAAATCCAGAGAGTTCCCTGGTGGTCTAGTGGTTAGGATTCCGGGCTTTCACCGCCATGGCCTGGGTTCGATACCTGGTCCGGGAAATGAGATCCCACAAGCCACGTGGCATGGCCCAAAAAGGAGAGAGAAAAAAAGAAAGAAAAAAATCCAACAATCGTCCTACTAATTACCCCTTAACTTTCATGTCACTCTAGCCTCCAGCCCGACTGACAGGAAGGGATGAGGAAGGACGATATTAAAATTTGGCAAAAAAATGAGAACACGATCTCTCCGAGTTTTAAACAATTTCTCTTGGAGGAAGCCAGCTTCTTTCGTGTACATGCTCAGTCTTTTGGTGTGTCTCTTCCTTCCTCTCTCTCCTTCCCAAGATAATGGGAGGGTGCAGGGAAAAGCTGAATTATCCTGTGGTGGAGAGAGGGGATCTTGGGCACCAGCTGGGCTCTGGCTGTGCTGGATCAGGGGTCTTGCCCTACTTGCTTCTGGGCACTTGCCGCTGTCCTTGCTCAACCCCCAGTGATGTAACAGGTCCCACGGGGCCTCAGAATCTGCGCTGGAGTTGACCGCGGACCTCAGAATGTCTGAGTAAGATGACAGGTCCTCATATGCAGGCCTTTGGGAGTCGGCTGCACTCATTCTACCAGGGCTGGGTTCCTGATTCCTTGCGTCTTAGTATATTCAGTGAGGAAGTCAAACAGCAGCTTGGATGCTCTCAGATTCTGATAGGGATTTCATTGTGTTATGTCCTCTCCCTGATCCTTCTTTGGGCCCTAGGGGCGGGTGGAGTCCTGATTCCCTTCTTAAGGACTTTGACCTCACCGCGACCTTTGTCTTATCCCTTCCAAATCTCTGTCCCTGGGCAAAACATTTTCCCTTCCTCCTCCTGTCCGCTGGAAACTCAAATACGGTGTAGAATATAACTTAATGTTTAGATTGGTCTGGCTAAGTTGATGCCTAATGGGAACTTGAGGAATTTAGAAATCATTTTCTTTCCAAACAAAATCTGAAGACATCTGTTTCACTGAAAAAAAAAAAAATTCTCGGGACTTCCCTGGTGGCACAGTGGTTAAGAATCTGCCTGCCAATGCAGGGGACACAGGTTCGAGCCCTGGTCCGGGAAGATCCCACATGCCGCGGAGCAACTAAGCCCGTGCGCCACAACTACTGACCCTGTGCTCTAGAGCCCGCGAGCCACAACTACTGAAGCCCACGTGCCTAGAGCCCGTGCTCCGCTGCAGGAGAAGCCAGCGCAGTGAGAAGCCCGTGCACCACAACGAAGAGTAGCCCCCGCTCACCGCAACTAGAGAGAGCCCGTGCACAGCAACGAAGACCCAATGCAGCCAAAAGTAACAACAACAACAAAAAAACCCAAAAAACCCCCAACAACCTCTAGAAGAAAAAGCAAAGAAAAAAATTCTCAATTGATCATCTAAGTTGAGGAATAACTTCATTATTTTAGCTGGCAACTGTCCTTCCTCTGAATCTTGGCAACGTGCTGATTCCACAGCTAGGAAACAACAGTGCGTCATGAATTGAGAAGAGTGGAAAACACATTGCTTTGTATTCTCAAAAAATATGTAGTTTACACGAAGAATAGAGTAAAAGAAGAGGGACATGGTAGAAGGTGGTATAAAGAGCCAGCGTCTGGGACTTAGGAAATCCCAGTATCAATCCGGACCCCTGACTCTACTGGACTTTGTAGATTTTAGCAAGTCCTATAAACTTTCTGGTCCTCTATTTTCCCTGAGTCAATGAAACAGGTGGGTGAAATGATGGAGAGTTCTTTTGTGTTCTCACAGGCAAGTCTGTACATGGCAGCTGGTCTTTCCTGGGTTCAGCAGAGCCCATTTTTGAGGACAGGAGGCAGTGTGGTCAAGCAGGGCTGGGTTTAAATCTCAGCTCTGCCGGCTTCCTCTCTGTGCCTCGGGCAAGTAACTTAACCACTCTGAGCCTCAGTTTTCCTATCTGTAAAATGGAGATATTAAAACTTCCTGAGTTTGTGGTGAGGCTTAAATGATATTATTGGTCTCCCTCAGTATGAGGGCTGGGATGTGTCCACTTTTATCTACTGTTGTATCCCTAATGCCCATCATAGTGTCTGATGCATAATAAATTCTCATAATATGTGTTTAATAAATGAAAGAATGAATGAATGATGTATTTAAATACATTGCATGAAGCTTAGGCATGGTGGATCTTCCCTCCCTCCCTCCCTCCTTCCTTCCTTCCTTCCATGTCCCCCCCTCCCCCCTTTCTCTCTCTCTCTCTGTCTGTCTCTCCTTCTCTCTCCCTTTCTTCTTTCTCTCTTTTCCCTTGTTCCCTCTCTTGGGACAAACTCTCCCTACCAACTGCAGGAAACCCTGAAGTGATGGGACTTCTGGCTGTAGACTCCAGAGGACACCGTCGGGCTGACCTGAGCTGGGGGGCTACTGCTGGGCACCTTGGAGAAAGAGAAGCAGAGGCTGGGCTGCACCCCTCACAGCTGGGGCTGTTGGTGCCTGTCACCCAGGCAATGAGCTGTTCTGCAGGAAAAAACAGGCTGCAGGAGCAGAGAGCGTTAGAACCGCCACCTCCGGGGGCGAGAAGTTCTCAGCGTAAACAAAGCAGCATATGGTGAGTTGCGGGTGGGGCTGGGGGGTGGACACAGAAGGCATCACAGAGCATGAGGAAGGAGGTAGGGCAAGAAACTCAATGATCTCTTTGTCCAGGCTGCCCAAGCTGCAGGGCAACATTCCTTTGCGCGATTTTAGACAGTTGGGGTTGCGAGGGTCCGAAATGAACCCAGAGACTGACTTGCCCATTTTACAGATCAGATGCAGAAGCTCAGCAAGGGGCTTGACCTGCTGAAATCAGAGGGTTCAAATGCATCCATTCATCCACTCCTGGATGCTCGGGCAGGACTGTGGAGGCAGTAGGCCTGAAGGCAGGTGGCCAGGGCTGGCCTGGGCGTCAGAAGTCAGGCACCTCAGGCCTGAGAAAGCACACATAAAGAATGGGTAACCTTAGGAAAGGACACACTTGAAATACACTGTCTGTGGCAGGTCTCTGGATGCTCCTAAAACTCAATACCTCTCCCCCAGCATACCTCAGAGTCTTCAAAAGCTGCAAAACCAGCCTGGCCCATCAAACTGTGGCTGCAAACAGCCCCAGATAATACAATAACAGGACCCTACCAGGGGTCCTGGGTCTGCAGTGCTGTGGTTCAGTTCTCCTGCTTCTGGCACATGTGCCCCATTTTAGAGATGGGAGAATCAGGGTGATGGTGGTAGGTGGGGGAAGCAGGAAATTTAAAACCGAACCTAGGAGCCCAAGGACCTCTGTTATCTCTGTCTCTGACTCACTTTCCAGCAACGTGGGAGGCGTATATAGATTCACAGACTTTGAGCTCTATGAAGATAGAAATTTCTATCTTCTGCTTTATATGGTGCAATCACAAGGCCTAGAATCGTATTCTAATCGTATAGTAGGTGCTCAATAAACACTTTTTTTTTTTTTTTGCGGTACGCAGGCCTCTCACTGTTGTGGCCTCTCCCGTTGCGGAGCACAGCCTCCGGACGCGCAGGCTCAGCGGCCATGGCTCACGGGCCCAGCCGCTCCGCGGCATGTGGGATCTTCCCGGACCGGGGCACGAACCCGCGTCCCCTGCATCGGCAGGCGGACTCTCAACCACTGCGCCACCAGGGAAGTCCCAATAAACACTTTTTTGTGGCATGAATGAATGAATGTGTCTTGGAATTAGGTAAAGCTGAATTCTAACCTCCGTTCCCAATCTCAGTAGCTGTGTGGCTTGGGCAAGTCACTTCCCCTTTCTGGATCCTCACTCTTTCATTAGGGAATGGAATCACTGATCTAGCTTGAAGAAGTGTTGAGAAGATTAAATAAAATGGGCTGTGGAGGAGATTTAGCAGAATGATCCGTACACAGTTCCATAACCATGGCCAATATCCTGGTGTTGTCATCATCATCCCTGTTGAGGGAATTTCTTACAGGACTGGGTGGGTGAGAGCTTCCCACTTAGGTGGGAAAGCTCATCAGGACTCAAATCCACATTGGTTAGTATTGTGTTTCCCTCACACTTTTTAAAAAATAAGAATCAATCTATATTTTCTTTTCTATTTAACAGAGACACTTGGTAACACCCTGGACCTCCTTTTATCTTAGAACTTCTCACCTTTTCCTCACTGACATGTTCTGGCCACAGGAGAAGACCAGAAGATCAATATCCTTGGAGCACTCAGATCTATCCAGACTGTTTCCCAGAGCTCACGGATGGGTGGTGTATGTCACAAGACGCAAAGAGCCACCCGAGGAAAAGCAGTGCCTGGATGGAACCGCTGAGAACAAACACCTCAAAAGACATTCCTCCTGCCTTCTGCACTGACATGCCTACTTCTGCTGGATTTTTGTGGAGATGGGTTGGGCTGCTTTTCAAGGAAGGGTTATGCAACCTTAAAATTAGTGAAAGGTTTTTGTAGTTGATGGTACTGTGGTCTTGACTTGCACATGAATTGACCAGAAGGTACTCTCTTGAGACTAAAGTGTGCCATTCATCCTGACATCAATAACATTTCCAAAGATTCAGCAAGCTAAGTAATATCTACCTTCCCTACATTAGTCAGAACCGAAGACATCTTCTAGGAAGGTTCTAGTACTGGTTACACCACTTGCTTACCCATTCAGGCAAGAGATGATTTTCAGGTCTTGGAGGAGTCATGCATTGGACAAATCAATCTCTAACTATACAAAAATTTCAGATTTTGATCCGTGTCCTGAAGTAAAAGTATAGGGTTCTATGAAACAAAATTACCTGGGAGAAAATTTAGATGTGGGTCTCTCGGAGAGCTTCTTTGAGGGGGTGACATTTCAGTGGAGACCTAGGGACGAAGAACTAGCCAAGAAAAGAACAGGGATGGAGCATGTGCCGGGCAGGTGGGTGGATGAGTGTGAGAGTTCCAGGCTTAAGGTGAGAAAGAGCTTGCTATGCCTGAGTCCAAAAGAGGACTGCTCTTTGGAGATAAGGCCTAAACAATTGTATATATTACCACTGCACTGACCTCATGCTTCTCTTCCTGGAAGCTTGGGTTCTGACTCACCATGAAGCCTTGGAAAGGCCTGCCCTCTTTGAGCATCACTCTCCTGTGCGATGCAGTTATACTGCATGATCATGGACCAGTCTTCCTCTTTTAGGCGATGGTATGTACTGGAGAAGCTTTCTTCATAACAGAGGTGCCTGTGACTTTCAGCAGGTTGCTCTTCGGACCACCTTGGTATGGAGAGAAGCCACCTCCCCTTTACCAACCTCAGCTGCTGAACGAGGTTCAGGTTGTGAGTTGTCACATGTCAGTGTCAGCACAGGGCTCAGCATGGCATCTGGTAGCCATGAAAAAAAATTTGTTGATTAAATGAGAGGATGAATTATTGTATGGATGCCAAAGAAGTGCCTGAACTCTTGAGAGGAAGAGGAATCTGTCCAGAGGGGATAGGACTGCTCTTTAAGGAGATGCCAGATGTGTCATAAATCTCTGGAGGCATCTCTGGTCTGAGCAGAAGCTGACAATCAAGCCATCTGAAAGACCTATGGGGACCCGGGAATGTCAAGAGGCGGATGGTCCAGGTCGATTTGTCTCAACCATAAAATGGTCTGGAGGAGGGCCTGCCAGTGGGGATGGGCTCCGTCCGTACAGCTGGGAGTCTACATCCTTGCTTTCTGAGACTGCTCACATGTCCTGGCCTTCCTGACACGTCCCAGCTGGATCTTCACCCAGATTGGATGTTGCCATTCTGGCTTGGGTTTCCCTGGCAGGCAGCATCTAATGATGGTCTCAACTTCAACATTCCACTTCTGATTTTGCCCCCTTTGTCGGTTTTTCTTGCCAAAGAAATCTGAATTCCCTCTCTTCATTTATCCTTGAACTGCCTTGTGGACAGAAGCACTATAAAAAGAGGTTGAAGTGGGACTGGGAGTTAGGAGAACTGTGTTCAAATCACAGCTACAGTAACTTTCTGTAAGATTTTGGCCCAGTCCTGTTCAATGCTTGGGTCTCAGGCTTTCAATCTGTAAAGTGGATTAGATTGGTGGTTTTCAAAGTCTCTTTCTTTCTTTCTTTGTTCCTCCCTTCCTCCCTTCTTTCCTTTCCTTTTTTCCCCCTTCCTTCCTCCCTCACCTTCCTACCTCCCTCCCTCCCTCCTTCTCTCTCCCTCCCTCTCCCTCTCTCCTTTTCTTTCTTTTTTCTTCCTTCCTTCCTTCCTTCCTTTCTTTCTTTCTTTCTTTTCTTTCTTTCTTTCTTTCTTTCTTTCTTTCTTTCTTTCTTTCTTTCTTTCTTTCTTTCTTTCTTTCTTTCTTTCTTTCTTTCTTTCTTTCTTTCTTTCTTTCTTTCTTTCTTTCTTTCTTTCTTTCATTCTTTTCTTCTTTCTTTCTTTCTTTCTTTCTTTCTTTCTCTCTTTCCTTTCCTCCCTCTCTCTCTTCCTTTCCCAGTCCCACTTAAACCTCTTTTCTTTCCTTAATGTGCTTAGCATAGGGTTGATGTATGATGTTGATTAAGAAATTCTAGTTACTATACTAACAATAATGATAAAAAAGTGCTTCTATCATGTATCATCATCGGCTTCTTGGACACCAGCTGCTTGTCTGTTCATAACTTCTTGAGATGGTTATAAATAATAACAGCAAAATAGTAATTCATGGTAATTCTTCCTATTTATTGAGTGTTTACTTTTTGCCAGTGCTTTACATAAATCCATCATCTATCTATCTATCTATCTAGCTATCCATCCATCATCTATCAATTTATCTTCCTGTATCCCTATCTTCCACTTACCATATTCTCAACACTCCTATAAGGAAGGTACCATCATTTTTATTTTCCCAGAAAAAAAGGAGGCTTAGAAAAGTGAAGCAACTTGCTCAATGCATATCAATGCATCTAGTAAGCAACTGGCCATCAGTTGGACTTGCACCCCAGCCTGTCTACTTCTAAAACCTGTGCGTTAGCCGTCAGGCTACACTGTTTCCCGATGCCTGCTGAGTGGTCTGCACTGCCTCCAAGCCCTTGCTCCTGGGTGAGTCCAAACCCTTGCCCATTTTTCCCATTTTGCCACGTACTTATCTCCAAACTTTCCGCTTTCCACCAGAGACGGAGGCTGAAGACACGCAGCAGGATAGAAGACCAGAGAGGTTAAGGAAATTCCCCAGTGTCTCCCAGCCACCAAGTGACAAATTCTGTCCATTAGCTCTCACTCTCTCTTTCTCTGGGTGGCAGCCACTAAACCAACTGCCTTTTTTTTTTTTTTTGCCAGCAGCTGACAAACAGGAAGCCACATATTGGGTACTTCAAAATGTCACACAGTCTGCATGGCACTGGGGTTCAAATAGCGGTGGGCTCCTGTGACATTAACAACATTGTTTCCCCGCCTGTGGAAAGTACTGAGTCAGGAAATGCCTGGATGTTTCCAAAGGGTGAGATAATTTGTGTGACCAACAATAACAGTTACAGTTATTTAAGCTTAGGTAAGGGTAATTAAATCTCACGCTTCATGGGCTAAGCTGATTGCCTGCAGGGGTCAAGGAGGCCCCCCTCCCCAGCTCAGCATCCACAGAGCGATTATCCAGGTGCATTGTGGGTCCTCACAGAGGGCCCGGGGTTTCCTCTAAGGCTGAGGCACCAGAGAAGGCAGCTCCCATCGCAGCATCTCAGGGGAGGGTCTCAATGCTCCCCCAGTTCACTGCTTTTCTGCACAGGATAAAATTCAGTCTCCGGAGGCAGACAGCCCTGGATTTCAATTCTAACTCTGCTAAGTGCAGGGTAAACTTGCAAGCCACTTGACTTCTATTAGAATTAGTATCTTGCCTGTAAAGTGGAGGGAACACTACATCATTGGGCATTTAATAATACGAAGAACAGTTAGTATTTTTGGATGTTTTCTAGAAGCCAGACACTGTTTAAGTGCTTTTCCTTACTTAATTCTCACAACAGCAGTGCATTTCATTCTCCTTCCTTTCATCATCCCCTTGTCATCCTCCTCCTCAGGCAGACTGAGGAGATTCAGGTTCAGGAGAGGTGTGACTTGCCCAGAATCTCATTTTATTTCATTGATTGATTGGTTGAGGTATAACTGACCAAAAACATTTGCAAGTTTAAGGGGTACAGTGTGTTGATTTGATTTGATACACTTAAATATTGAAAAGTGATTACCACCACAGTTCTGCTAACACCTCTGTCACCGCCCGTAATTATCTTTTCCTTTTTGTGGTGAGAATATTTAAGATTTAATCTCTCGGCAGCTTGGAAGTATCTAATACAGTACTGTTGGCTGTAATCACCATGCTGTACACTAGATCTCTAGGACTTACCTTCTAATTGCAAGTTCGTACCTTATGGCGACATCACCTCTGTTCCTCCATTCTAGAAGTCAGAGCGTGGCAGGAAATGGATGACACACTCAAACTGGAGTAACTAAGGAGAGTTAAGTCTATTTACAAAGGGGTGGGCCGAGGAGGAGGGCAGTGAGTCATCCCAGGCTAAGGGGCAAGGGACGGAGCAGTTACCAGAACCTGGAGAGAGCAGCGGTATCTGGCTGCAGGTTGAAGACTGGAGGGGGACCGATTGGAGGCAAGGTGGGGTGAGAGGCTGGGAAGGAAGATCCAAGCCTGGAATGCTGAGGGCCTGAGCCAGGGCAGAGATGATGAGGATACCAAGGAAGCAGCAGAACCGAGGACTACTTCAGGACGTGAGGACTGGATGCAGGGAGAGAAGAAATTTGGAGTGAGTGAATGCAGACCAGTGGAATTGTGTCCTCCCCTGGGGCCAGAGAAGTGGGGGATAGAGACGTAAGCAGACCACCCTCAGGAAAAACCTTGGCGTTAGTGACCCAGTAGCTGATGCCCACAGAGGTGGAAGCTGTCAGAGAGCAGCTAATTGTTTCAGGAGGATGGCAGAGTTAAAGGATCAATTGACAAAGACGGGTTTTCCAGCCCCTTCAGGTAAAGGCAATTCAGTCCAATTTATGTCAGGTCAAAATGGACACTTAAGAGGAAAATATTTGCAGATCGGTATAAATTCAATCTTGCCCCTAAAGCCAGCCCCAAGCTGAGGAGGAGGAGGAGGAGGAATTTTCCTTGTTTCTTTCTTTCTTCCTTTTTTTTCTTCCTTCCTTCCTCTCTCTCTCTCTTTCTCTCTTTCTCTCTGTCTTTCTTTCGTCTCAGGGCTTGGCCAGGGCAGCTTCTGGGTGGAAAGGAAATTCAGTTTGCCTATATTCTTTCACCATCTGCAAAATGGGAAGAATTAGCTGTTGGTCAAGGAGGCCCCCCTCCCCAGCTCAGCATCCACAGAGCGATTATCCAGGTGCATTGTGGGTCCTCACAGAGGGCCCGGGGTTTCCTCTAAGGCTGAGGCACCAGAGAAGGCAGCTCCCATCGCAGCATCTCAGGGGAGGGTCTCAATGCTCCCCCAGTTCACTGCTTTTCTGCACAGGATAAAATTCAGTCTCCGGAGGCAGACAGCCCTGGATTTCAATTCTAACTCTGCTAAGTGCAGGGTAAACTTGCAAGCCACTTGACTTCTATTAGAATTAGTATCTTGCCTGTAAAGTGGAGGGAACACTACATCATTGGGCATTTAATAATACGAAGAACAGTTAGTATTTTTGGATGTTCTCTAGAAGCCAGACACTGTTTAAGTGCTTTTCCTTACTTAATTCTCACAACAGCAGTGCATTTCATTCTCCTTCCTTTCATCATCCCCTTGTCATCCTCCTCCTCAGGCAGACTGAGGAGATTCAGGTTCAGGAGAGGTGTGACTTGCCCAGAATCTCATTTTATTTCATTGATTGATTGGTTGAGGTATAACTGACCAAAAACATTTGCAAGTTTAAGGGGTACAGTGTGTTGATTTGATTTGATACACTTAAATATTGAAAAGTGATTACCACCACAGTTCTGCTAACACCTCTGTCACCGCCCGTAATTATCTTTTCCTTTTTGTGGTGAGAATATTTAAGATTTAATCTCTCGGCAGCTTGGAAGTATCTAATACAGTACTGTTGGCTGTAATCACCATGCTGTACACTAGATCTCTAGGACTTACCTTCTAATTGCAAGTTCGTACCTTATGGCGACATCACCTCTGTTCCTCCATTCTAGAAGTCAGAGCGTGGCAGGAAATGGATGACACACTCAAACTGGAGTAACTAAGGAGAGTTAAGTCTATTTACAAAGGGGTGGGCCGAGGAGGAGGGCAGTGAGTCATCCCAGGCTAAGGGGCGAGGGACGGAGCAGTTACCAGAACCTGGAGAGAGCAGCGGTATCTGGCTGCAGGTTGAAGACTGGAGGGGGACCGATTGGAGACAAGGTGGGGTGAGAGGCTGGGAAGGAAGATCCAAGCCTGGAATGCTGAGGGCCTGAGCCAGGGCAGAGATGATGAGGATACCAAGGAAGCAGCAGAACCGAGGACTACTTCAGGACGTGAGGACTGGATGCAGGGAGAGAAGAAATTTGGAGTGAGTGAATGCAGACCAGTGGAATTGTGTCCTCCCCTGGGGCCAGAGAAGTGGGGGATAGAGACGTAAGCAGACCACCCTCAGGAAAAACCTTGGCGTTAGTGACCCAGTAGCTGATGCCCACAGAGGTGGAAGCTGTCAGAGAGCAGCTAATTGTTTCAGGAGGATGGCAGAGTTAAAGGATCAATTGACAAAGACGGGTTTTCCAGCCCCTTCAGGTAAAGGCAATTCAGTCCAATTTATGTCAGGTCAAAATGGACACTTAAGAGGAAAATATTTGCAGATCGGTATAAATTCAATCTTGCCCCTAAAGCCAGCCCCAAGCTGAGGAGGAGGAGGAGGAGGAATTTTCCTTGTTTCTTTCTTTCTTCCTTTTTTTTCTTCCTTCCTTCCTCTCTCTCTCTCTTTCTCTCTTTCTCTCTGTCTTTCTTTCGTCTCAGGGCTTGGCCAGGGCAGCTTCTGGGTGGAAAGCAAATTCAGTTTGCCTATATTCTTTCACCATCTGCAAAATGGGAAGAATTCGCTGTTTCCTCCCAGTGCCAGGGGGTATTGTGAAGATCGAACGAGTGGTTGAGAAAACCCTTTGAGAAGTGAGATGTGGTATATTCATCTGATGGATATATTCTTTAACTTTTGATATTATTAATAGGTCTCACGCAGTAAAAGAAAAACGAATTGGTGATTTGGGTATCACATGAACCTGATTTCAAATTTTAGCTCTTCCATTTACTAACTGTGTGTCTTAGGGCAAGTTATTTCACCTCTCTGAAACTCTACTGCCTCATCTGTAATGTGGGAATAACAGCACCTCCCTTGCAGGGCCTGCGTATCCTATGAGGACCTGTACGTAAGCAGGTCAAGACAGTGTCTGGCACATAGATGGTACCAAGTGTAGACATGGAGGATGATAACTATTAACTGATGGCTAAACCCAGCTTTCTTTCATTAAAGAAACTTCCTGAAGTATTTACTGCTTGCCTCCTCTGAACACGGCAACTTATGGTCGGCTTCAGAGAGGCTTCTCAGGAAACACGGAATGAGTTAGTTTGGGGAATAGGAAAGCTGTCAAAGATGAGTAGAATCTGGATAGGGGTGGAAGAGCAGAAAATCAGATGTTCTAGAATGAGGAGGCACTTTGAGAGTGGGAGCAATGGCGAAGATGAGAATGATTCATTTGGGAGGCAGGAGGACCACTTATATAGAACTTCTGGGCTGGAAAAGTCATTGAAATGATTTAGTCCAGAAGTCAGAAGGGCAAGCACACACAGGGGCCTGATGAGTGATAGACGTGAGTTAAAACGGCTGGGGAGACATGAGGGAATGGTGAGGACTGCAGTCAACCGGTAGAGCATGTTATACCTTAAAGCGTCCACGTTCCAGTGCTACAAAACCCTGTGAAGACACATAAAGCACACAGTCCCTTGTATCCCAAGTTTGAGACCCCTGATTTAGATCCACACCCTCTCATCTTCCAGGAGGCAAGAGTGACACTCCAAGGAACAGTGACTTTCCAGGAAGTTTAGTGGCTGAGTAGAGCCTTGTAGGATGAGAGGGGATGAGCTATTATAGAGTAGGGACTTCCACCCAACCAGGGAAGCTCCGGACAGACTTAGTGGAAGGAGACGCTTTCTAGAGGAGGCTGGGAGTTAAGCTTGACCAGTAGGATGGACGTTAACATGCATGAACCCTCAGAAGTTACCAGGGAATCTAATATGTGCTTCAGCTATATTGCTCTCATTTAAGCTTCATAGTAATCCCGTGAGGAAAAGGTATTGCTATCCCCACTGTGCAGATGAAGAAACTGAGGCTCAGAGAGGTGAAGTGACTTCCTTCTGGTCACACAGCCAGATGGGTGTAGGAGCTGAGATTTGATCCGAGTCTGCCTGGTGACCACACTCCAGTTCTCTCTTCCATCCCACTCCTGACCAAATGGCCTCCTGCTTTGTACAGTCACCCTTTTTTCTTTCTTTGTGCTGTAGACCCTCATGTTCCCTGGGCAGCATCCTCTCAGTGCTATAAAAAGACTGGAGCCCGATGTGTTCTCTTGAATCTGTCCCCTGGTGGCTCCCCACCTTTGTACCTTCAGGTAGGGCATGGAGTGTGGGCCACCCACGGACACTTTTAATGAAATGGAATAAGAACTAGGCCAGCGAGTCAGATGCTGTTGGAAACCTTGCGTCACTGTCTAAAATAGCCGCAGGGCAGCATGGCCCATGAGAACAGACCCAGGGGGTGTCTGGCATTCAGGCCTTCAGTTCCCTCCACGGCCTCTATGGTCCCGGTCCTTTTTATTTTTCTGGATTACGATGAACTCTGAGACATCACGATGCCTGCAGAGCTGCCTGCTGGTCAGCTTCAAACATTTTAGAACTCCAGAAAGGCTTTTCTATCACCAGTCTCATGGCTTAAGATGTACCCTGTAGGATGTGTCACTGAATCCTCTGGCCCCAGCTGGCCTGTCTAGTCCCATCACCTGCGATCTCCTGCCCACTACACACACACACACACACACACACACACACACACACACACACCCAAATACACATTTTAGAACTCCAGAAAGGCTTTTCTATCACCAGTCTCATGGCTTAAGATGTACCCTGTAGGATGTGTCACTGAATCCTCTGGCCCCAGCTGGCCTGTCTAGTCCCATCACCTGCGATCTCCTGCCCACTACACACACACACACACACACACACACACACACACGTGCACACACACCCAAATACACATACATATCTGTACACACATGTGCACATATACACACAAACCCACACGCGTACACATACAAATACACACATTCATACACACACACAAACACACAATACATGCCCATACACACACCCAGGCTCACATATACACAAACACAAAGAGACACGCACACCTGTACACACACACATGCACACACACCCATACACATATGCACATACATACACAAATACACATACACACCAGTACACATACAAACACACACTCATCCACACACATCCACACACACAGGCACATAGACAAACACACATATACACACAAACACAGACATGCACACCTGTACACACACAAGCACACACACACGCACACACTCACCCTCACACATACACACAATACGTACCCATACACACACTCATACATACATACACATGCACACATATAATACATAAACACAGACACACATCCATATACACATACTCATACACACACCCATACACACCTAAACGCACAAAACCCCATGCACACATCACTTTATGCTCTAGCAGGAGTAGATTTCTTTTTGTGTTTTTTGCATGTTACACTTCAACAAGCCATGCCACTGTATATGGTGTTCCGACTTCCCAGAGCAATCCACCCAGCAGACACCTCTCGGTTACTCCTGTAGAGCAGTTTTTCCTTTGGGAACAGACCCTCCTCAACTGCTGGGAATCTGAGGAAGCTGTCAATCACGTGGCCCCGACGCGGTGACTTGGGGTATCTAAAAGAGTACCCCACTTCCCTTCCCTCGCTGCCTCCACACACACCAAGATGTGCCCCGTGATTTGGGGTCAGAGAGTCTTTTTGTTTTTTGAGTCCTGACGTAGCTGTTGAAGAAGCATCTCCTTGCTCTGCAGTCATGTTAGCTTGGAGCTGCCCGGAGCTCTCGCCCAGCCTATGAAGAGAATGAAGACAACCAGAGTCAACCTGGGTTGAGAGAAAGAGAAAGAGACCTAAGAACATAATTTCCTTGGATCCAGCCATTCTGGAAGTCAGCTCTGTCCCTTAGACTTCCCAGTTATATTGGCTAATTGATTCTCCCGTTTTTCAGCTTGAGGTATCTTAAGATTTTGTTGTCGTTGTTTTTGTTACTTGTTAACTCAGGATCCTGATGTTAGAAATAATACAGTGCCAATTGTTTGACCTCTACTGTATCTTTTAATTCTCCTGACAGTCCTTTGAGGTGGATATTATGCCCATTTTGGTGATTAGAAAACTGAGGCTCAGGGAAGTGAAGACACTTGCCCAAGATCATACCTCCCTCTGTCCTCTTAACAGCCTTCATCATTTTAAAAGCTTTTTTTTCTGGAAGTGACACGTGTTTCATTGGTTAAGGTGAGTCAGATCGGCTTGCCAGAGTCAAGTGAGCAGGGAAGAGCAGTACTACCATGTGCTTAGACGTAGAAAAGCCAGAATATGTACAAATAGCCTTAAAGACCACACAGGCCACCATGACACAGTGAGCACCGCAAAGGAAGGGCTTTGTCTTATTCATTCCTGAAACCCCAGCACCTGGCACAGGGGCTGCTGTAAAGAGGAAGCCTTGGGAGTGTGTGTTCAATGAATCCCAGAACTTACTATGGAGCGCCCGTCATTCCCATCAATGACAAACATCTCTAGGGCAAGGATTAGCATTTATCTCTGTACCCCAGTACCTGGCACAGTGCCTGGCATTGAATAGACTCTCACTAAATATTTACCAAAGGAATTACTATGGGATTAGTGATAGGCAATCTCTGCTCACAGTGGTGGCTGTAGTTTCTTTATACCTGGTTAGGCACCATTTGAATTGCTAGGGTCAAGGCCAGAGCAACACATTTGGAGATAGGGACATACCAAGTTCAGATTCCAGAGAGAGAATGGGTGACATATGCCAGCCTGGAGCAAAAAGAAAGTCTTGGACAAGCCTTGTAGGAAACAAATCAAATACCAGGAGACTCCAACACTGTGTTGGGCTGATGTTAGAAATAAGTGTGTGGTCTCCAGTTTAGAGCATAAGGAGAACATGATCAAGGGAACCAAGAATCCAAGAATATATGTGAAAACCCAAGGTTTTGTTTGTTTTTTTGGTGGAGGGGCTTATCTATAGTTTTACTTGTTCCATGTCCTTTTCCTTTTTGGTGAGACTGTGGTCTTTCGGCATAGTGAGAAAAATGGAGCTCTTGAGTTGTGTTAGCATCTGATTCTTTCCCAGATCATCAATTCCTTGAAGGCAACCACTGTATCTTACTTATCGCCAGTCCCACATCAACATCACCCAGCACAGGATGTTACGTACAGGACTAACTGAGTACGTGTTAGTTTGTACTGAAAGTGCACCTAGGAAACCCCAGAGAACGGGGAGACTATTCCCAGACAAGTCAGAAGATACAGAGTAGCAGGTAAAACAGAGGGACCTCACTGGGCATTATTATGGTTCAGAAAAACTACTGAGTCCTCATTATACTCAGGGAAGAAGTGAGTCTTCACAGTAGGGGTCATTAGATAAATAAGAGTTAACCTCTTCAAATACAGAGAATTGAAAGAAAGAAGGAAAGAAGGAAGGGAGGAAGAGAGGAAGGGAGGGACGGAGGGAAGGAGAGAAAGAAAGGAATAAGGGAGGAAGAGAGGGAAAAAGGAAAAAAGAAAGAAGAGAAAGACCACTGGGTGGGGTATCCCTCTAAACAAATCACATACTTCCCTGATTTTTAAGCTGACCATCTACTCCACCATTTTGTGAGCACTCAGCGTTGCCACTACAATCATCCCATACTAGAGGGCATCATCACACAACAGTGCTCTTGGGGGACTCTGGTGTACGCAGGACCACCAGAACCTGCACTAAATGGCCCCAGACCTCTTTGCTTTGTGAATGAATTGGGCTGATGTTTACCATCCTTTGGTTTGTTTTTACTGCCCTCTCTCAAAGTCGGATGGTCAGCTATTATTGGTCATTTCTCACTGGTGTTGGGGTCCTTGCCTACTACTAATCTCCTGGGGCTTCATAAACGAGGTAAATAAGTCTCTACATTCATTTGGACAAACACCCAGCGAGCACCCCTATGTTTGAGACACCATGCAGAATGCAATTTGGGAGTTATGAGGTCTTTTCTCAGACAGCATAACATTAATGTTAAGAATGTGAGCTGTACCCGAAGCACTGGGTGCTCTTCTTGTTCTGGCTTTAGTCACTGCATGACCTCAGGCAAATTAACAGTCCTCTTTAAGATACAGTTCCCATGTCTGTAAATTGGGGATAATATAACAGACCTCTGAGTGCCTACCTCAGAGGTTTGTTTGGGGGAATTAATTGAAGGATGAATATTGTTTTATTTATAAGTAGCTTAGAGTCTGCAGCGGGTGATAAAACTTGTGGATAAAACATGTATGGGAAGGTCACTTCTTGGAGGGGTTATCAAGGAAGAGGTACTGGGCTTGAGGAACCGGCAGGATGTTTGGGAAGGGCAGAGAAAGATAATCCAGGCAGAATGAACAGGCAGGTGGTACAGAATCTGGAAATGAAGGGGCTTGTGCATGGAAAAGACGGCCCTTCCTACTGACAGAGCCAGAGGAGCTATGAGGTGGGGCAAGAAATGCAAGCTGAGACTAGACCAGGGTTTTTTGCAAACTACAACCCGGGGGCCACATTGGCTTGCTGCCTATTTTTAAACAGGCTGAGAACTAATTTTTTTTTTCATTTTTAAATAGGTGGAAAAAACAATCAAAAGAAGACTAATCTTTTGTGGTACATTATAATGATGTGAGATACAAACTCCAGGGTCCGCACATAAAGTTTTATTGGAACACAGTCATTACCTATCATGTATGTTTTATTTCTGGCTGCTTTCTGGCTACAAAGGCAGAGTTGAGTAGTTGAGACAGAGCCTGTAGGGCATGTAATGCTTAAAATATTTCCTATTTAGCCCTTTACAGAAAAAGTTTACTGGTCCCTGGTCTGAACCCTAAAGTGACTTGAATACCCAACTAAGGGATTAGACTTGAGCCCACGGGTGACAGGGAGACATGGTGGGGGGCCAGCCCCAGGAATGAAAATACCATTTTCTTCTGATGATCACAGGCTCTCCATTCTCCCATTTAGCACCCTCTGTAATGTCTTCTATATATGTGCTCCCTTCCACCAAACTTCTATCTTTTGAAGAGACAAATGTGTTCTCCCTTTTCATGTTAGGATTTTTTTTTTTTAAAGAATATTCACAAGGGGCTTCTACCTTACATACTAAGTGCAGAGAGATATGGGTCCCATGCTAATCAGACTGGGTGCCACTCTGTAAGTCATTTTGTGCAATTTCATGTTCTCTTTCCCTGAAAGGAGAATTACTTTGATAGATTAAAGCCTTTTCCTTATTGGAATGGGCGTTCTGTCTCTTTCTCTCGGAGCCCATCCACTGTCTCTTGATGCCTCCCCGATAGGGAGGCCCTCATTTCCCAAAGTCGCTCTTGGTGAAGCAATTTCCTATCTCTGCCAGCCCTACAGGGTCTCATTTGCAGAACGAGGGGGATTCTGGTTAGGGTGGAAAATGGAAGGGGCTGGAAGGTGACCCGTTTCTTTCTGCTGTGGTTTCGTGTTGTACAATATTTTCGACTCAGAGGCACATGCTCCTGCTTGCTGGTCAAAGGGGTTGCTTTTAACTCTGGCCTTTGCAAGGGCTCTAGAAGGGCATATGGAGACTAATTGGGCTCCCACTGTGGAATAAAGCGGACACCGGACTCAGTGAATTTAGACCTAACTAGCTACATTTGCAATCCAGCAAAATACACAGACGTCATGTGAGTAAATGCCTGCTTTTAATTGCTAATTCTTCCTTCTGAGGTTTTTGATGAACTTAGTAGTGCTTATACTTTCGTGTTTTCAAGACTCACCCGTGGAGCATGTTAAAGTGCAGATTCCTAGGCCGCGCCTCCAGAGTCTGATTTACTCAGTTTGAGGTTGGAAGAATCTGTACATTTAAAAAAATCCCTGGATGAGTCTGATACTAGTGGTCCCAGAACACCCCTTGAGAAATGCTGTCTCAAGATAACATTTTGTCCTGGTTATTTTTTAAAGCTGGCATGAGACATCGTAAGTGCCTGGCACATAGAAGGTGCATGGTTTTGAGATGCTACTCATTATTGCTACTTTCTCTCTCTCTTTTATTTTTTTGTACTTCTGATCCCTGTGGTTTGCATTTATACCCTGTGCTGATTGATACTGGGGTCATGATGAACTTTTTGGGACTTCTGTTTCCTCCTCCATAGAACAGAAAGACGAATACCTAACTTCTAGAGAGTGTCTGTTGTTATCTTAAATGCTAGGAATTCTTAAGTAATTAGCTGAACTTCTATTGCTTTATTCTAGTTCCGAATTACTTTTGTATAAATGCACATATTGATCCGTGAAGGCAATGTAGAGGGACCACTCTCCTAGGCATGGACACGGGCTTTGCCTGGCAATGCTCTCTGCTAAATTAAGGGCTGTTTTGGCGACCGACCCCCATGAAACACATGCAGTTTCATTCATCACTTTCTGCTACAAGAGATGAAGGCTGTGCCAGGAATCAGGAAACCTGGGTCAGCCCAGACCTTACACCTGGTACTGCAACTCGTTTCCATCAACATGCAGCCATCGATAACACACGCTTTTATTTTTCTATTTCTATCATTTTTTTCTATTCATACTGTTTATCTTTCTATTCATACAATTTCCTATTCACACTATTCAGGGTTGCAAAACTGTACTCATAAAAGAAATAACTACAGCTGGATTTAAATGTCCATCTGGGCCCACTGTTATATTTTTCACATTAATAAAACCTGTAACTCTCACTATGACCACTTCATCCCATCTTGGCTTCCAAATGGAGAGAAATAACTCCCCCTGAATCTTTCCCGGGGAATGTAACTTCTCCGAGGTGTGTTCAGGGTTATGATGAAGTTCATTTTAGACTTAACAAACCCTTGGAACGTCATGTGAAAAGAGTTCTTTATACTTGAAAGGCGGTCATCTAGTGCTGCCATACTACTCTGTATAGAGTATTGTTCTGGGCTACATCAGGGCTACAAAAATGAACAGGACAGCATTTCTGGCTTTGAGAAAGCCTAATAGAACAGTGAGAAAGACACGTCTAAAAGAAAAAAGAAGTCTTATGGACTAAACTACAGATTTGTGCTAATCTCTTCTCTGGGGAAGGGAGTAGAGGGGGATATCTATCCACAGGAGATGCCACCTGGAATCAGACTTGAGAGGAAGAAGAGCTCCTGCGTGAACTCTGGGACTCAGGGAGAACTTAGGTATGGGCATGGGCACATGCAAAGGCCCTGAGGCAACTCATTCACTTAGTAATTTGCTTATCCATTCAAAAAAAAAAAAAAAAAAGCAAAACGATTTTTGCAGAGACGAACTAAATCAGTCATAATGTTCTGTGTTTGTGTGAAGGCAAATTGAATGTGTAGGGAAATAAAATGGGTCTTATTTTGGTAGTAGGGAGTGTCTGCAGAAGATGAATGTGGAAAAGGGCTTTAGGGCATATTACACAGAGTTGTTTTTTTTGTTGTTGTTTTTTTTTGCGATACGCGGGCCTCTCACTGCTGTGGCCTCTCCCGTTGCGGAGCACAGGCTCCGGACGCGCAGGCTCAGCGGCCATGGCTCACGGGCCCAGCCTCTCTGCGGCATGTGGGATCTTCCCGGACCGGGGCACGAACCCGCGTCCCCTGCATCGGCAGGCGGACTCTCAACCCCTGCGCCACCAGAAGCCCTACACAGAGTTTTATAAGTCAGTAGAAGATATTCTGGGGGCAATATAGAGACCCCAAAGTGTGAAGAAAAGGAGGGACTCAATCCAAGTAATGCAATGGGGACCGTGGAGAGGATTATGAGATGTGGAAACAGACAAATGGATCTCTGACATCCTCAGGCCTTGCCTCCACCCTGCCCTTGTCAATCAAAGACCATTCCTGAAAATACCCACTTCACCCCAGTTTTGAAGTTTTCCCCAGAGCCTGGATTCACATCAGCCTGCTTTGTGTGTCTTTGCTATGATTGATAATTTGTACCAAATCCATTTTGGGATGTGGTTTTTCTTCCCCGACATACATCACAGGATATTTTTATAGCTTGATGAATCTAACACATCTGTGTAATCACACAATTTCCAGAAATCCAGATGTTCCCAGAGCACCTCTGGCTTCCATGCTCTTGCAAACATTTGCTGTAAACACCAAAGGCTGTTTGTTGGTTTTAATGTTCTAGCTCATCTATTACCCAGTGAAGGTGAAAGATTGAAGCCAGATAGTGTTGCCAGTAAATGTTTTCATCCCTAATGCATCTATTTCTACGGACTGATTAGTATGCTGCGGAGGCCCACAGCCCGATGCTGCCTATATGGCCAATCGTGTTCCACCTGCTGTGGTGCAGAGAGGGAAGGCAGGCTGGGTGTGCAGAGCCCCTTCTGTTTCCTGGCCTGAGGTCCCCAGCTGAACAGAGGGCTCAGCCAGCTGAGATGGGACAGGGAGAAACCAGGGGCCAGGATCAAGTCCCGAACCACTGGGTTACTGGGGAGACTCTAAAAAAGCTAATGCATGTAAAATGCTTAACTGTACTTGGAATATGGACACATCTAAACAAAAATGGCTATTACTATTAATATTACAGCCATTCGTCCATAACAGAAGACGCTCACACCCTGTCCTTAAGAAACTCCGTGGTAATGGAATTTAACTTTGAAGCTGGAGAAAGAGCACCTACCTGGGAGTCAAGGGCTCAGGCTGGAGTTTCCTTTGGCCTTAGGCAGCTCTTCCCCTTCTCTAGGCACCAGCTTGTCCGTTTGTAAAGTAAAGAGGGTATTCCAGATGATACGTAGCCGCGCTCCTAGTTCCAATGCATTAATTATCTTATTCTAAAGCGTTTGTTATAATGCAAAGCAAGAAGAAGCACTCTAACCTGAGATGCTGTTAACTGATCGTCTGAAACGGAGAGTATGGTTGCTTTTCCTCTAGAGAACTTTAAGCAGTAGGTAGGAGATAGTTGTGGGTGAACAGCCTTTCCCCTCTCTGTTCCTTCTGCTGGGTGTACGCTTTCAACCTCCCATCTCTGTTCACTTCTATACCTTATGAGGCTTTATTTTGCCCCTGCCCAATGAACCCCACCCATGGGATAAATTAGGGTCCCTCTGTTATTACGTTGCTCAGCATCGCAAATTGAGACTGTATATTTTGTAATTGTTTGATTAATGTTGATCTCTCCCACTACACTGAGATCTCTCGCCCTCTGTGAAAGCTGGGACCATGTCTGTTTTGTCCATCACTATATCACCCTTGCCTGGTGATGCCCAATCTGCATTTATTGAATGAGTGAGTAAAGAAATGAATGAAGTCTGGCCTGGAGGAGGTGAGATGGATTAGATGGCTGCCTTCTGAGAACTGAGAGCCTCGGGATCTTTCACAAAGTAAATATGGGGATGCAAAGTGATGAACAAAGGCGAAAAAAAAAAAAAGCCAGATGAGCAGAAAAGGACCGCCTATCATCAAGGACGAAATTCAACTTTAGAGAGAGAATAGATGGCAAACAGAGAGAAATGAAGGTGCTATTAGATTGAAAAAATCAAGAAGAACAAAGAAAAACAAATGCAGGGCATAATGTCTGAGTGAGGAAAGAACGGGGAATGATTTTCTGACTAAAGCCTGAAGCTCAAAGATGGCACTGAGCACATTAAATATTTCACAGTGATTATCAACTTATTAAGACAGAAAGATTGATTTATTCTTATGTTCTTGGGAGAGAATTGTGAAAAGCAATAACCCATCTCGAGCACAGTAAGCTCGTCTTAATCAGAACAGATAAGGCTTAGAGGATTGAGGGAGATCCAATGATGAAACAATGAGTCCCTTGGGTTTCTGGGGAGGCAGCGTGGTAAAGAGAGCCTGGGCAGGGGAGTCCTACAGACGTGGATGGGAGTCTGGCTTATCGCTGGGCAGCTGGGTGACCTTAGGCAAGACCCCTTCCCCATCTTAATCCCAGTTTCCTTTTGTCTCGAAGAGGTTGACAGTTGAGGACCCATGGGCCAGATCCAGTCTGGGACTTTTTAAAAAAATAAAGTTTTATTGGAACATGTATTGTCAGTGCTCGCTTTTGTGTTCCTAGGGAGGGTAATTGCAACAAAGACCACATGGCCCTCAAAGCCAAAAATCTTTACAGTACGAGTTTTTACAGAAGAAGGCTTGTTGTGAGTACTCATTCATTCGGTGTCTGGCACGAGAATGTGCTCAACAGCTGTTGGTGAGATTTGATTAAATCAATGGATCAGTGAATAAATGCAGAAATGACATGCTATACTGGAAAGATAAAGACAGACGTGGGGCGAAATTTCAGCTTCACTCTCTAAGAGCTGTGCAAATTACCTCCTCTCTTTCAACTTCTTTATCCTCTGTAAATTGGAGATAACAAATCTATCCTGTGTAATGGTGGCTGGTAACTGAAACATAGTTTGATTACTCTGAATACAAACATTCAATAATTTTTTGTTCAATTAAAGTCTTGGATAAAACGAAAATAACTGCCACTGGTCAATCATTGCCTTGGAGGCACTGGGGTCTCAGGGCGAGCTGCTGGTGTTCTCACACCGGGGTCAGAAACCACCTCTACGAGTGCCCGACGTGGGACCACGGTTCAGAAACAGGAAGTCTTTTTGAATTATAGTTTTCTCAGGGTATATGCCCAGTAGTGGGATTGCTGGGTCGTATGGTAGTTCTATTTGTAGTTTTTTAAGGAACCTCCATACTGTTCGCCATAGTGGCTGTATCAATTTACATTCCCACCAGCAGTGCAAGAGTGTTCCCTTTTCTCCACACCCTCTCCAGCATTGATTGTTTCTAGGTTTTTTGATGATGGCCATTCTGACTGGTGTGAGGTGATACCTCATTGTACTTTTGATGTGCATTCCTCTAATGATTAATGATGTTGAGCATTCTTTCATGTGTTTGTTGGCAATCT